>NC_085842.1:54571792-54871792 GCF_035594765.1 Anolis carolinensis | reverse complement strand
TGAGAACCACTGGTCTATAACTTTCCATTTGGGAGCATCTCCGTGGTTTTATGCTTCTCCCTAAACTGGTCATCTTCATTGGGCAATGATCCTGATTTCTGTTGCTCCTACATGATGCTGACTTCCAATAAATGTTATTTCCAATAAATGTTTTGTAGTTAACTCTTTCGAGGAGAGACTATACACTCCAGCAGCCCATTATCACAGAGAAACATTAAATTAGGCCAAGAGCTTGTACCAGATCTAATGCTGCGTTAGGTACTAGATCACTTTCCATGACAAAAAAAAGAGAGAATCCACTGAAAGTGCTCCCAGATATAAACTTGATGTATATTAATGCTTCAGTGGTTGAACTTGAACTGTATCCTTCTACAGAAGAGTTAGTCATTGACACAGTGACTACAACCCTGCCTCATACTAGTAGATTGTAAAATTCTGCCATTCAGTGGCCCACATTCAGGAGGATAATAACGTGCAGCCAGACAGCTAAGTTGTGCTTTTGTATGGAATTGCTGTTTGTTTTGTCTCATTTTCATATTTGTTCCCACTAATGAAAATGGGGTGCCTATACGAACAGAATTTTTGTCTGGCTTCCAAAAAAACTGAAAATTTTTGGACCATTGGTTGCAATGGGAGGGCTTCCAAGGCTCACCCCCCCCCCCCAAGTTTTTGGGCTAAAGGGGTGAAAATCCCCTTTTAGCCCATCACCTTTTTAAAGGTTTGGGTCTTCCCCAGAGTATTATTATTATTATTATTATTATTATTATTATTATTATTATTAAAACCCATTGGCACACATCAGCTGCCATGGGGAAGCAGCCCTCTCCCAGACTCGGACTAGGGTGCCAGAATAATTGTTGTTCTTAATATTGATATAAATATTATTATTAAGACACATTGTTACACATCAGATGTAATGGGGAGGCACTCCTCTCTCAGACTCAGCTAAGGGTACCAGAGTAACTATCGTTATTTATATTAATACTAGCTGTGCCCGGCCACGCATTGCTGTGGCGAAGTCTGGTGGTATGGGAAATAAAGTATTGAGGAATTGGTGGTAGTTAAGGTCAAGGGTAAAGGTTTTCCCCAGAGATTAAGTCCAGTCGTGTCTTACTCTGGAGGTTGGTGCTCATCTCCATTTCTAAGCCGAAGAGCCGGCGTTGTCCGTAGACTCCTCCAAGGTCATGTGGGATGACTACATGGAGCGGCGTTACCTTCCCGCCAGAGCAGTACCTATTGATGCACTCACATTTGCATGTTTTCAAACTTCTGGGTTGGCAGAAGCTGGGGCTAACAGTGGGGGCTCTCTCCGCTCCCCCAATTCAAACCTGTGGCCTTTCGGTCCAGAAGTTCAGCAGCTCAGCGCTTTAACACGCTGCGCCATCAGGGGATATTATTTCCTAAAGGTTGTGAATATACAATATTTCTGATTGGTTTTTTTTGTTTGTTGGAGGCAAGTATGAATGCTGCAATTAGGAAAAATGATTAGGATGTAATGGCCTTGCAGCTTTAAAGCCTGGCTGTTTCCTCCCTGAGTGAATTTTTTGTTGGGAGGTGTTAGCTGGCCCTGATTGTTTCCTGTCTGGAATTCCCTTGTTTTCAGAGTGGTGTTGTTTGTGATATTTTATGTGCTTCTACTGTCTGTGGCCCTGAGAAAACAGAGGATTTTCCAGACTTTGATGATGGGAATACTTTGTTGGGAGGTGTAGCTGGCCCTGATTGTTTCCTGTCTGGAATTCCCTTGTTTTCAGAGTGGTGTTGTTTGCGATATTTTATGTGCTTCTACTGTCTGTGGCCCTGAGAAAACAGAGGATTTTCCAGACTTTGATGATGGGAATACTTTGTTGGGAGGTGTTAGCTGGCCCTGATTCTTTCCTGTTTGGAATTCCCTTGTTTTCAGAGTGGTGTTGTTTGCGATATTTTATGTGCTTCTACTGTCTGTGGCCCTGAGAAAACAGGATTTGCCAGACTTTGATGATGGGAATACTTTGTTGGGAGGTGTTAGCTGGCCCTGATTGTTTCCTGTGTGGAATTCCCCTGTTTATTTACTGTCCTGGTTTTAGAGATTATATTGTTCTGCATTATTCTATCCCAGTAATTATTTCATATTAAAGAAGAATCTCACTTATCCAACATTCGCTTATACAATGTTCTGGATTATCCAACGCAGTCTGCCTTTTCATAATCAATGTTTTCGTAGTCAGTGTTTTAAATTCATTGTGATATTTTAGTGGTAAATTTGTAAATACAGTACAGTAGAGTCTCACTTATCCAACATAAACGGGCCGGCAGAACGTTGGATAAGCGAATATGTTGGATAATGAGGAATTAAGGATAACCCTATTAAACATCAAATTAAGTTATGATTTTACAAATTAAGCACCAAAACATCATGTTAGACAACAAATTTGTCAGAAAAAGTAGTTCAGTACACAGTAATGCTATATAGTAATTACTGTATTTATGAATTTAGCACCAAAATATCGCGATATATAGAAAGCATTGACTACAAAAATGCGTTGGATAATCCAGAACGTTGGATAAGCGAGTGTTGGATAAGTGAGACTCTACTGTAAATACTACATAGCATTACTGCGCATGGAACTACTTTTTCTGTCAAATTTGTTGTATAATATGATGTTTTGGTGCTTAATTTGTATAACGATTACCTAATTTGATGTTTAATTGGCTTTTCCTGAATCCCTTCTTATTATCCAACATGTTCACTTATCCTGCCAGCCTGTTTACGTTGGATAAGTGAGACTCTACTGTATATTTCTAATCTTATATTATCTGCTCAGAACTGGATTATATGAGGCTGCTTCTTCACAGCTGTATAAAATGCACACTGAAGTGGATTATATGGTAGTGTGGAGTCAAGATAATCCAGTGCAAAGCAGATAATATAAGATTATAAATGGGTTATATAGCTGTGTGGAAGGGCCTTGAGTCTACACTGCCATATAATCCAGTGCAAATTAGATAATCTGTGGAAGAAGTCTAAGTGAGGCCTAAATCTGCCTGTCCCCTAACTGAATCCTGGCTGTCCCTTGGTTGCTAGGCAACCAAGTGGACAGAGATTAGCCCTCTAAACTGGCAGCAATTGGATAAAAAAATTATTGCTCTCCCTCTAATTAGGACTTTATTTTTCTTTTCTTTTTGTTGTATCAACCTTGAGGCGTGGATGATGGGTTGTGTTGTCAAATTTTGAGGTTGGGGGGCCTGTACTTTTGTTGTTTTGTGAATTGCCGTGATGCCATCACTCTTTTATATATATAGATTATTATTAACACCCATTGGCACACATCAGCTGTAATGGGAAAGCAGCCCTCTGACAGTACCTGCTTATTGTTACAGGGCCGAAATGAAAGGAAAACGAAAGCAAGCACGATGACTGTGCGGCTTTCATTTTTGTGTCGCCTCTGGTTTCCTATGAAAATGTCGTCATTCATTTTGTGTAGATGAACGGTCGAAACGAAACAATAGCATGAAGGAAACATGTTCACATCTGCAGTCCTCTTACGAAGTACGGGATGTCTTTTTCAATTAGAATGGACACAAATTTGCAAGAGCACCTTACCAACTAACTCATCAATTCAAAACTTGAATTAACCTGTGCGTTTCTGGTTTTGACAGTTCATGGACATAGCAATTCAGGGCATGAGGCTTAAATGTTGTTTGGGTTGTTGTGTGTCTTTCGGGCTGTGTGGCCATGTTCCAGAAGCATTCTCTCCTGACGTTTCGCCCACATCTATGGCAGGCATCCTCAGAGGTTGTGAGGTATGGAGAAAACTAAGCAAAGAGGTAAATATATATCTGTGGAAAGTCTAGGGTGAGAGAGGTCAGTGTGAATGTGTAGTTAATCACTTTAATTAGCATTGAAAAGCTTATCTGCTGTCTTCTTCCTGCCTCTGGGGCATCCTTTGTTTAGAGTCGTTAACTGCCCTAGGTTGATTCATGTCTGGAAATCCTCTGTTTTCAGAGTATTGCTTTTTATTTACTGTTCTGATTCTTGAGTTTTTTAATACTGGTAGCCAGATTTTGTTCATTTTCATGGTTTCTTCTTTTCTGTTGAAGTTGTCCACATGCTTGCGGATTTCAATGGCTTCTCTGTGTAGTCTGACATGATAGTTGTTAGAATGGTCCAGCATTTTTGTGTTCTCAAATAGTATTCTGTGTCCAGGCTGGTTCATCAAATGCTCTGCTATGGCTGATTTCTCTGGTTGAATTAGTCTGCAGTGCCTTTCATGTTCTTTGACTCTTGTTTGGGCGCTGCGTTTGGTGGTCCATATGTAGACTTGTCCACAGCTGCATGGTATCCGGTAGACTCCTGCAGAAGAGAGAGGATCCCTCTTGTCCTTCGCTGACCGTAGCATTTGTTGGATTTTCTTCGTGGGTCTGTAGATAGTTTGTAGGTTGTGCTTCTTCATCAGCTTCCCTATGCGGTCAGTAGTTCCCTTGATGTATGGTAAGGGAACTGTAGAGCCAATGGAAAAAGAAAAGGAAGGAAAACTGCCATTTCTAGATGTTCTGGTCATCCGCAAACCCAATCAACAATTGGGCCACACAGTTTACAGAAAACCTACACACACAGATAGATACCTTCATAAAAACTCCAACCATCACCCAAGTCAAAAAAGGAGCACAATCAAAGCCCTGACAGACCGTGCACAAAGAATCTGCGAACCTCACCTCCTCCAAGGTGAACTCAACCACCTAAACTGGGCTCTACAGGCCAATGGATACTCCACCACAGACATCAGAAGAGCTGCAAGGCCAAGAACAAGCCATGAGAGTCAAGACAAAGATCCACCCAGAGGAAAGGTGTTCTTACCATACATCAAGGGAACTACTGACCGCATAGGGAAGCTGATGAAGAAGCACAACCTACAAACTATCTACAGACCCACGAAGAAAATCCAACAAATGCTACGGTCAGCGAAGGACAAGAGGGATCCTCTCTCTTCTGCAGGAGTCTACCGGATACCATGCAGCTGTGGACAAGTATACATAGGGACCACCAAACGCAGCGCCCAAACAAGAGTCAAAGAACATGAAAGGCACTGCAGACTAATTCAACCAGAGAAATCAGCCATAGCAGAGCATTTGATGAACCAGCCTGGACACAGAATACTATTTGAGAACACAAAAATGCTGGACCATTCTAACAACTATCATGTCAGACTACACAGAGAAGCCATTGAAATCCACAAGCATGTGGACAACTTCAACAGAAAGGAAGAAACCATGAAAATGAACAAAATCTGGCTACCAGTATTAAAAAACTCAAGAATCAGAACAGTAAATAAAAAGCAATACTCTGAAAACAGAGGATTTCCAGACATGAATCAACCTAGGGCAGTTAACGACTCTAAACAAAGGATGCCCCAGAGGCAGGAAGAAGACAGCAGATAAGCTTTTCAATGCTAATTAAAGTGATTAACTACACATTCACACTGACCTCTCTCACCCTAGACTTTCCACAGATATATATTTACCTCTTTGCTTAGTTTTCTCCATACCTCACAACCTCTGAGGATGCCTGCCATAGATGTGGGCGAAACGTCAGGAGAGAATGCTTCTGGAACATGGCCACACAGCCCGAAAGACACACAACAACCCTGTGATCCTGGCCATGAAAGCCTTCGACAACACATTAAATGTTGTTTCATGGAGATCAGCCGAAAGACTAGACAATCAGGGTGAACCTGACAAATACTCACAAGTGTGCACATGGAAGGATTCTGCACCTCCCAGCTGTTATGGGAATTCCCCCAAAATAGTAAAATCATTTAAAAAACAAAGGCGCAGCAGAGTAGCTTACCCATGTCGCAGTAGCACGCAACAGTTTGGCTGAAAGGATTCTTGAGCTTAACGAAACATAAGCTGCAGAGTTTACCTTAAAAGTTTCAAAAAATGTTAAAACATAAGGAATTACATTTCTAGATAGAGAAGATAAGGTCTAGAGTAGACTAAGTGAATAGAGATATTGTGTAATCTCCATATCTTCTAACGTCAAACAAAGGGAAAAGAGCCAAAGACTCTATTCTGCATTCAACTCTCACACAAAGAGCAAAAGAGAGAGAGAGATCAGAAGTTCTTTTGGGGTCTTAAAACGAAGAGCATGCAACCTGAGAATTATCACCCTGTCCTCAATGAGATGGGAAGTGGGGACAGAGAATGAGAAAGAGAGATAGGAAGTAGCCTAATCTGTTTCCTGTGTATCTATTTCCTTGATGAGGGCTATTGACTTGAGCAGCATGTGGTTGAACTCCAACACCAGCATGCACAGAAAGACTTGCTCCACTGATTGTCTAAGGACCGCACATTTGTATAGAAAAGAAACAATGATATGCATGACTCCATAGGCTTCCCCAAAGGCTGCCAAATTCCTTCCTATTCATCTTCAACAGGAAATAAATTTTTGGTGACAGATAAAAATAGTAACTCCCACAGCCACTCTATTTGCTCCAGTCCATGGTCTCTCACTTCAAAATAATTCCTTTTGAGGATTATTAGTCTTTTAAAGAAAAAAAAATCTAGCACCATCTCCAGCTGGAGTTCACCAAATAAATCACAAAGAGTTTAAAGCAGCAGTGGCATTTTAAAAAAATGCAAACCAATCTGGTAAGCACCTTCATAAACTGAATTTTAAAATGACAACAATAAACTAATTTTGCAGCAATAAACTAAAAACAAAATAGTGGCAGTATATATTTTTTTAAAAACACACACCAAAAAGGAACTAAATTCACGCAGCGCCATTCCACCTCACAAAATAGACATAATCATATTCCTCTGGCATCTCAGTCTTGACAAAGTGAAGAGTAAATTTAGGACTGTAGAGTGAAATTCAATTGATGTTGATAGCCATCTACCTTATTTTTTATACTTAAAAATAATGTATTCATTCATTCTGTATTTATTTATATTAACACTGTCTAGTTCACAAAGTAATATACATTCAGGGGGGAAAGAAAAAAGAAAGTTTGTTGCTAGTAAAGTTGTAGAGAGCTACAGATTCTTTTAAATTAAAAGTAAATTCATTTCCCAAGTGACTTTAATTTTCACATACAAAAAGCAAAAAGCCATCAACCTGTTCATTCAAACAAGCAAATAATAGATTCTGATAAAGCTGTTTGCAAAAGGGTGGCCGAATGAGTCAACAGAATCTTGATGCATACAACTGAATCTATAACTGTCTTAGCACTTGAAGTCTCATAGAATTATACAGGGAGTGATTTGATGCTTTGATGACTTGGTATTATTAATCATGTAGATAGCACTCTCATATGTGATTGACAACTTCTATCTGACTTCTTCTCACAAAACCTCTAAGGCTGACGTCACTGTGATTCCTATTTTATGGATGAGAAATCAAGCCTGAGAGCTAGCAACCTGCCCAACACTATTCTTTCTCATCAAATCTAAGGCTGTTCTGGAATTTAAACTCATGCCAATGTTGAACACTTAAGCTACCAACTGCCTTGGAAAAAACCTTAACGTTAGGGGAAATCTTTACCTTTACCTACCAAGCTATGTTGGTTTTCAGGTTCCGGTCTTGGTTGATAGTATGGTAATTTACACAGATTTCTTGCATCTACTGCCATCATCCCATTGAACATAAAAAAAGAGTATCCCCTCTTGCCATAATATATTTTCAGGGGAAGTGCTGAATTTATGATGTTGGTTTAAGAACAACAATTGATATGGAAACTCTCAGGAGGAAATGCGACAAAGTATAGTTTGTTCAAATATTGGTAAAAGGTAAAGGTTTTCCCTGACGTTAAGTCCAGTTGTGACCGACTCTGGGGGTTGGTGCTCATCTCCATTTCTAAGCCGAAGAGCCGGCATTGTCCATAGACACTTACAAGGTCATGTGGCCGGCATGACTGCATGGAGCGCCATTACCTTCCCACCAGAGCGGTACCTTTTGATCTACTCACATTTGCATGTTTTTGAACTGCTAGGTTGGAGGGAGCTGGGGCTAACAGCGGGCGCTCATTCCGCTCCCAGGATTTGAACCTGGGACCTTTTAGTCCACAAGTTCAGCAGCTCAGCGCTTTAACACACTGTGCCACCAGGGGCCCCACACAAATATTGAGGTATATAATATAAATTGTTTTTGTATGCCTTTCACATCCTAGGGGTCCCTAAGGCGAATCTATCATGGAATTTGCTTTGCAAGATTTTCCTGTGCGGATTGTCATTGCCTCCCTCTGAGGCTCAAATAGTATGACATGGAAAATGCCAGCCCCCATGGGGCTTGGATCAACTCACAGATAGGCTTGAGCATTTCAGCTGAACCTTGATCAGTTTCTGCTGGCAGATACCGGTAGACCCCCCATATCTGTTTTCACACACCTCCCCAAAACGGGTGCGCAGCTGGATGGCTGTTTTCGTACCACAGCTGAAAAATATGGCTAGATCCAGCCCATTGGTGGCAATGGGTGGACTTCCCAGACTCCCCTTCTCACCATTTTTAGGGCTATTGAGATGTAAAAGACCACACTTGGAGGGCACATCTATCACTGTTAGCCCATCAAGTTTGATAACGTTTGGGTCATCCCCTGATTTTTAGGAATTTCTTTTCTATCTAGAAATAAAATCTCCTTTAAAAATTTCCCAAGAGGTATCTCCCTGCTGTTCCTGCCCTGTAACTTCTCCAGGAACAGCAGCAGGTCGCCATTCCTTCCTGTCAAATGTCAAAGATATACTTCAACATCACACAGCCCAGTGACCCACTATTACACTTTCTTCTTTACTAATAGAAAACAACAGCAAGCAACAGCTAAATGATTATTACTAATTATCTTTTAGAAGTATTTTCTGAAGGAGGAGAGGGGAGACAATGGATTCTGGCCAAGTTTCTCGACAGACTGAACTAAGTGTTGTAGTTGTTCTTTGTACTACTGGCAGTGGCAAGTAGCAACAGTTAGCCAATACTTTTTATATTTTTACTAGAAATTCAGAAAGCAGAAACAAGCAGCACAGGGACAAATATAAAGAGAGAACTAGTTTGCAAAGGAATGAAATTATAGATAGATAGGTAGATAACTGTAGGTAGTAGATTTCTGAGAATTAGGTTTTTATTTTGTTTGCTGGGATTATTATTAATTTTTTTATCTTTTAGAAGTATTTTTTGAAGGAGAGAAGGGGAGACAATGGATTCTGACAAAATTTCTCCACAGATTGAAGCCCAACTAAGTGTTGTAGTTGTTCTTTGTAATACTGGCAAGTGTCAACACTTAGCCACTACTACTACTAGTAGTAGTACTTATTATTATTATTATTATTATTATTATTATTATTATTATTATTATTATTTTACTAGAAAATTCAGAAGGCAAAGACGAGCAGCACAGAAAGATATATAAAGAGAGAACTAGTTTGCAAAGGAAGGTGGTAGGTAACTAGCTAGTTGTTTTCTGAGAATGAGGGGGTTTTGCCATTACGGCCATCCGACCAAGCTGTAGGAGCCGGATTGGCTGAAGGAAAATAGCTAAAACCTATCCGTGCACAAGCCTACTCACAAGTTCATTTCTCTAGCTTCAGTAATTGGTTATGTTTGCTGATCCATCTGGATTCAAGTATGAAAAACTGAAGCAAAATGTGGGTGCAGGGAGGTATATTGTAAGCACACACAATTTGTGACAGTGCACAGTATTTGCTTTGATCACAGAATATGCCTAACTAAGACATCAGATTTGGATTTCAATTTCCTGACTTTATGAAGTTGGACTTGTAATAGTCTTCACTGTAAACCATTAGGGTATTTTTTTTTGATTTTTTGATGAGAATCTGCAATCTTAATATGTTTAGGGAATGAATCTATAACATAGCAAAAGAAAGCTAAAACAGATGCTGCTTAGTTCAAATCAGCATCAATACATTTGTGCTGGCTTGAGCAGGCTTCCATAGCTTCCCAAAACATTTGGCTTCTCAGATATCCACAAAAAGTGATGATCTGTCTCAAGACGTGCCTGTTTTCTAATGAAACTCCCTGCAAGTATGGGTGAAATCAAGTGTGAGAAGCCACCTTAGTCTCATTCATGCTAAAAGCCTTTCCTTCTTCTTCCCCCCTCCTCACCACACAAAATTCAATTAAGTGTGAGAGAAAATTTAATTACTGCTGTGCACCAATTTTGCATTTGTGATCAAATAAAAGGGCTTTTGTAGGGTTTATAGTCTCCTGCTCCATGGGAAAGGGTGATAAGTGTTAGATAGGACAAACCAAGAATTAGAATGCTGTTATAATTATATTTGCTGTTGTAGCTGTGTCTGACAAAGAGGCTAGTGTGAAGTTTCTTTTTCACCCGCTTTTTATAAATCACCTAAAAAGGGAAGAGTATGTTCACCAAGTAGGTCAGATGTTGAATGCTTCTGAAATCACAAGCTCAAAAATTATTAACCATCCTTTAAAAGTCTACTGTGCCACTTGAAGCAAAGTCTTTGTTGATAAAAGAAACATCAACCAGGAAATTAATTTGGATTCCTTTCGTATTTTTTATAAAATGGACAGCTGTTTTTATATCAATGGGCAAAGTACCACCAACTTTATAGCTCCTATGACAGAAAACAAGGAGAACTACAATGAACAAGATTTCTGTTAAACCTGAAAACAAGTTTGAAAACCTTCTGCATGAACAATTCTTTCTCTCCTCTTTCATACCTGAATCCTATCATAGCACAAAAACATAATTGTTCTCCTTATCATTAAGGGTCTAGAAAAATGTGTCCATTGTGTAGAATTGATCCAATACCACACCTTGCAAACTGAACATAGACTCAGAAGAAATTTGTATGGGAATGTAACTACCAGACTGAGCAAAAGGAGGAAGTCATTCTGGCTTCCCCGGGCAGGGAGTTCCAGAGTCGAGGGGCAGCCACAGAGAAGGAAGACCTCTCTCCTGTTCCCACCAACAAAGCTTGTAATGGAGGTGGGATCAAGAGAAGGGCCTCTCCTGAAGATCTCAGGGCCCCGGCAGATTCATACAAGGAGATGTAGTCACCCATGTAGCATGGACCTGAGATGTCTAGGGCTTTAAAGGTCATAACCAGCACTTTGAATCAGGCTCAGAAAAAATGGCAGCCATTGGAGGTGCTGCAATGGGGGTTGTCCACTCCCCATAGCCAGCCCAAGTTAGCAACCTGGTTGCAGCTTTTTGGACCAGCTGAAGTTTCTGAGTACTCTTCAGAGGCAGCCCCACATATAGGACATTGCAATAATCCAAACAGGATGTAACTATATTATATACCACTGTGGCCTCTCGAGGAATGGGCTCATGTTTTAATTGTGCAAAAGCACTTCTGGCTATTGCAGAAAACGGGACCTCCAGGTTCAATGCTGAGTCCATGTAGAACTGGTGGACCCACAGGGCATAAAAGTGAGTTCCAAATCTGCCACAATCACCCACACCTGGCCAATGTGAAGCACAAGAAGAAAGGTATTTTGAAGGTTGCTGCTGGGAAAGCAGGAATAACCCTTGCACTTCTCATTCAGTAGCACCCCCCCCCCCCAATACAATCACTTCATTACAATGCCACTCTTGAAAAACTTCCTTCCTTACTTAGGCGATCTCTCGTATTTTTGAGGATGGTGGTCCTCCATCTTCGCTATCTTGGGGATGGATCCGTAGATGGCTGAAGAGACCTATTCTTGATCTGCATGTTCTCCCACAATGAGGACATCTGTTTCCAGGTGGAAGGCGGTCTCGGTCAGGGTTGGCTTGATGGGCCTTCCTCTTGGTACTTTCTTCATTAAGCCCTCCATTCGTGCCTCTTTGAACTCCGCAGCACTGCTGGTCACAGCTGACCCCCAATTAGAGCGCTCAAGGGCCAGGACTTCCCAGTTCTCAGTGTCTATGCCACAGTTTTTAAGGTTGGCTTTAAGCCCATCTTTAAATTTCTTTTCCTGCCCACCAACATTACGTTTCCCATTCTTGAGTTCGGAGTAGAGTAGCTGCTTTGGGAGATGATGATCGGGCATTCGGACAACGTCGCCAGTCCAGCGAAGTTGAAAAACTTCCACTGACATTAGATACAGCCTTTTTAGAGCATCATTTGAGAAGGATGATGAGCATGTGCATATAAACATGGGTCTGGATGAATTGGGTCTGTCTAATCACACACAGTAGTGTGTGAATCCATCCAGAGGTGGCAAACAATCCCCAGTCTGCTTGCCCGGGACCAATTTGGCTCTTTATCAATAATAATAATAAAAAAACACCTTCTCTATCCTGAATTTTCTATTTTTCTCTGGCATGTATCTATTATCTTTCTCTCTGTGTGTCTATTTATTAGGCTTGTCCGATCGATGGAAAAAATGTTTCAATTCTCGTTTCTAAAGTAGGGGGTGCCAGCTCTTCAATATAGAAATTATTTCTTAATGTTTCACCCAAAATTTTCGGATATTTCCGAAAATTCGTAATGTTTCTAAAATGTTTCTAAAATGGCGGATGCGCATGCGCAATCGCCAAAAAACAGGAAACCGGGGGGGACTTTTCTGGGGGTCTCCCGCCCTCATTTCTTGAGCTATTCTCATCAAATTTGGTACAGTGGGAGAACACATTCCACACTCTTTGCTCAACAAATTGCAAAATGTTTCCTGTCTCCTATGATTTTTGGCGAATTTTCATAACTTTTTATAATACACTATTTTTCAATATTTGAAGAAACCTGTTCCTGGTTTGAAAGTCTTATTTCCTGTTCAATTGGGTTCTTATCACTGTAAAAGTCCCTCTTCTACTTGTGTAGACTTTGGATTAGAAATGCAGCACACACCAAGCAATGCCTTGACAGGATTGGCAACGTCTTTTGGAAACTATAAATTGCTGTGGACCCTCTATTGAATCAAATCAATGTCTGACTTTGTGATTGCAGAAATAAAACTCAGCCCAAGGCTTGGGAATAGAAATTGAGCATGAGGGAAGCAATGCCTTGGTGGGTGCCCCACGTCATTTGGAAACTATTTCTTCCAATGTACCCTTTAGGTTTGAAAACAATGTGTGTCTTTGTGATTGCTGCAATAACACTCAGCCCGGGGGCTTAGGATTACAAATGGAGCGGGAGGGAAGCAATGCACTTGCAGGAATGCAGACGTCCTTTGGGGAAAAAAAGTTCCCTAAAGCCAGCCACAGCAAGGACTCTGCCCCAAGCCCCCAGCCAATTTTCCCCCCAAAAAACACAATATTGAACCAGCAACAACAGAAACACTCTACCCCCAGTTAGCCCTCTCTCCCCCAAACAAGCAAGCAGCAGCTTCCCAGCGCGCGCCAAACACCCTCTCTCCTCGGTATCCCAACCCAGAATGGCTTGGGTCGGCTGCGGTTGGGGATTTTTATAGAGATCCTCCACGTGGACACGGAGGACTCTAGCCCCCACCTTTGGCAGCCATCGTGGAAGACTCTGATTGGCCAGGGAGCGGCCATGTTAGGCTGCGCTAGGCTCCCATTCATGTTAGGTTGCAGAAACAAAAAAATAAATAAATAATAATTTTTAAAAAATATTAAAAAAAAATTTGGAAGGAAAAAAATTAACGAAAATTTTAAGAAACAATTAGAGAATGGGCCAATGATGGTTCGAATTACATTGCCAGTTGCGCCCAGGGAAAACGTTTCAATACTCGTTTCAAAAAATGAGAACAATCTGAAATAATTACGAAACAAGAAACATAATGAATATTTGCACAACCCTACTATTTATCTATTACTTTATATCTTCCACTTTTCTCTGAGCACAAAATTCAAGTGTATTCAAATGGGGACAGCACAGATGTATTATTTCATTCATTTAACTATTTCTATCATGTCCTCTGTCTAAAGCGCTCAGAGTGGTATACAATAAATAAATTTTCCTTGGATCTTGCACGGGGAGAAAAGCAAAAACTAAATAAAGAATTAAAAAATTGTAAAAGAATAAATAATAAAAATGTTTTTCTTAAGGCACCAGATTCCATGTGATCACAGAAGCGAAGCAGGGTCAGTCCTCATTACCATTTGGCTGGGAGACTACCAAATAATACCATGTGCTGTAGGCTGTATTTCAAAGGAAGACAATAGTAAACCTCTGAGTATTTATTGCCTAGGCAAACCCTATAAAAATTATGGGGTCACCATAAGTATCCAGGCAGCTTGAAGATACATATATTAAAAAGGCTGAAAATACCAAACAAAATGGAAGTTCCAGCTTGCATAAACCCCTATTCCCATGCACAATTCTAGCCACACACAATCCAGCTACATTTGTTTTCTGCCAGAGGTTGCCATTACTTTCTGCTACAAAGGACAAAGTAATAAAAAAAACTCTTGACTTCACTCATCATTCTACATGACATCTGCCATAAAATATGAATCATAACTATTTGCCTGACATCAGACGAACCATCTTCCAAACATCTCGGCGAATGCCATTTACAAGCATGTCAGAGAAAATCAACAGTTTATCATCACTCACGGATGGCCTCAGTGTGCTAGCAAGCCTTCTTCGGGTCATCTTTTGTTGCTGTTTTTTAAAGTGTGCATAAAAATAAGTTATGTGGCCTATTAAAGCTCCAAGTCCTTGAGAGACAGGTCATACCACAGTAAAGCAGCAGATTGACCTCTCAGCCCAAAATGACTACATGTCTCGTTCTAGTGTGCTACATTCGTCCTATATACACCTTAGCCTTAAAGAGCTGTCATGTGGCTAAATTGAACCCTGGGGCCTCTGCTGCTCCCATTACTTGATTATTTATCTTCTCAGTTCATGCCATTTTAAAGGTTCTTCAGGGATGAGTCCATTTCCCACTAAAGTATCTCATCTGGCAAATTGCTAGTACAGAATATTCCTGTCCTGCTGCTCCTGCAGGGAGTAGACATGAATAGGTTGCCTTACATTGTTGGCCCTGATACCTGAAAGGACTATGCTGAAGGAACTGATGCATATACGCATATATGTAAAGGTTCACTGGGTGCAAGAGGTTCAAGAAATAGGGCACTGAGAATGGACGAATCAAATGATTACTGGTCACTGCCATTTCTACATATTTTCTCTTATATAACTGCCTTGAATCCCCTCGGGGAGATAGAATGGGATATAAATAAAGTTTTATATTATATATTACATTATGCAATATGATTTCCATATTTACTACAAATCTTGCACAGGGAGATCTGCATTTTAAAAAGTATGTGACTACACATTTTAATTATTATTATTATTATTATTATTATTATTATTATTATTATTATTATTTATACCTCCCTATCTCCTCAAGGGACTCAGAGCAGTTTCCAACATAGCAAGGAAACCATACAGCAACTTAAAACCATACAACAACAAAACAGAAGACATTAATGAACATAAGTACACACATAAATCAATCAATTAACCACAGACTTAAAAACTAATAACAAAATACTCCATCAGCAGGCCAATATACACTGACCAGAGGTTCAACGTTGGGGTGTCCAACTATAAGGAGCTAGGCAGGTCAAGTGCAATAGTATGGCATGGGGCTAGGAAGTGGATAAAATGCTGAGCGGGGTCATAGCTGGGAAGGTCAAGGATTAGTCTTGATAAAAGATCTGCAGGAGCCACTAGGTTTTCAAATCCTTGTGGAAAGAAGATAGAGAAGGGGCTTGTCTAATCTCTCTGGGAAGGGCTTTTCAGAAGCCACCACCAAGAAGGCCCTCTCCCTCGTGGCGGTTGGAACGGTGGCAGGAGAAATTGGAGGGTCTCCCCAGAAGATCTTAGAGTTTGTGCTGGTTTGTAGGGGGAGATGCAATCATGGAGATAGGCAGGGCCTGAACCATATAGGGCTTTATATGTCATCACCTGCACCTTGAATTGGTACTGGTAGCTTATTGGCAGCCAGTGGAGCTGCTTTACTAGAGGTGTTGTATGATCCCTGTAGTTAGCTCCAGTTAGGAGCCTGGCTGCCGATCTTTGAACCAGCTGGGGTTTCTGGGCCGTCTTCAGGGGCAGCCCCATGTAGCATTGCATTGATCCAACCTGGATGTAACCAAGGCATGGACCACCTTTTGTTATATCCAGATTGGATTACATTTTAAGTATTTTCTAGCCCCATCTTCCCTCACATTTTGTAGCATTTCTATAAGCATTTTGTCAACAAATATTGTTATGGTTGAGCCTTCTGGCTCCGATACTAGGAGACGAGGTCGTAAGACTCCTCGAGAGTCAGACTCTCTTGAGGAGCGCGAAAGGAAACGGCTCCGGGACTTATTTGCAGAACCAACAGACGAAGACTCCTTTGAGGGTTTTACCGAGGGAATGGAGGAAGAGATGGTTAGCTCAGAGGAGGATGACATGGAATGGACTCGTGTGAGGGAGGATTTGGGTGTCGCTGGCAATGATAGCATGGGAGGCGACTGGCGGGTTGCAGGATCGGACCCGTGGACGGGCTGGAGGGATGGAACGGGATCCACAGCTGGGGATGCTGTGGGGCGTAGTCAAAGGTGTTTTAGCTCTGATGAGGATGATGATGATGAGGCACCTGGAATTAGGATAGCAGCTGACAGCGATGAGGAGTTGTGAACTGGCATAAAATGGGGTCTAGAATCAATGGCTAATTGCGTTGGGCAAGGTAATCTGGACGAACGCTTGGGCAGTTGTTGGGGAACTTCCTGAAGACGGGTGTGATTCGTTTGCTGAATACCTTGGACCTCCGTCGTCTTTTTGACGGACATTAATTGCCTACTCTGGATTGACGCTGGACTGACTGACTGACTACGACCTCGGACTATCCCTTCTGTGGCTATCGGTGGAACTTGTGAACTAAAGACGTCTGTACCTGGCTTTCGACCTTGGACCGGATTGGGACCCTGCTGACCGTTGCTACCCTGATTGATGTGCCTGGACCCGGTTTTCGCTCGTTGCACGGAGGAGTAACAACCTTAGTTACTCAATTGTAGCTTTTGAGTAGCAGAGAGGAATCTGCTGCCAGTTATTTGTGTTATATTGAATCTTTGTTTATCAACTTTTGTTTGTTTAAACTGCCAGGCTGAAGTAAGCATTTTTGATTTAACCCGGATTAAACTCCTGTTTAATCCGGTTTATCTTTTGAACCGTTTTTAGTACCAGCGGAGTCTTTTTGTATCTTTTCACATTGAAGGCAATTGCCTAGTCCTTTGTTTCTTACGGGCACTTTTTAGTTCTGTAACTTTAATAAACTGTGTTGAACTTTATTTGGTGGCGTTCTGTCTTTGACAGATTGCCCAACACCCATAAAAAAGTTTTTCTAGTAAGGTATTAACGTCAAGAAGACGATGGAGGAGCTTAAGGCCCGTTTTGACCAGCTGCAGGCTGCATTTTACGCTGCACAAGCAGCACAGCCAGCTGAAGGACATGTAATGACTCCTGAACGTTTTGATGGGTCTCGAAACAAATTGCCCACTTTTTTGGCACAAATTGAACTTTATTTTTCTCAGATTAGCGCACAAGCTTTTCCTACGGACACCAGCAAGGTGGCATTTATTTTGAGTCTATTGACCGGTCCTGCGGGACAATGGGCCACTAATTTGATTTTGGGAAATGACCCAGTCAAGGACAATTTAAACGATTTCAAGAAATTATTGTCTGATACTTTTGGGGATCCCCTCCGTACGGAGAATGCTAGCTGGGCTCTTTATCGGTTAAAACAGGGAAAGGGGTCTGTTTTGGACTATTTAAATAAGTTTAACTCTTTTCGTCATCAACTAGACTGGGGGGAGAATGCGTTTATGCTTTTGTTTATTGCTGGCTTAAATGATTATCTCCAGGATGAATTGGCGCGTTTAGAGCCAGCAGAAAATTGGGACGCTTTGGTGGCTAAAGTTTTGCGTTTGGACGCCCGGTTCGAATCTCGCAAACAGTCTAGAGCAATGTATGCGCCATCTGTATATGCGCCTAGGGCACCTGTGGCAAAGGGGGAGGAGCCTATGGAACTCGGGGTGTTTAGAAAATTGTCAACGGCAGAAAAAGACCGTAGAAGGCAATTGGGATTGTGTTTATATTGCGGGACTGCTGGGCATTTTGCTAGGAATTGTAATATTAAGCCTTCTCAGCTTTCGGGAAAAGGTCAGCCCTAGTGCGACGTGAGTCCAACGCACTAGGGCTTATAAAGCAGTCACTTGAGGGGAAGAAACATGTTTTTGTACCCATTTCTTTATCTGTTGGGGGAAAAGAACTTGCTTCTACTCTGGCACTGCTGGACTCAGGGGCTACGGTCTCGTATGTGGGTGTTGGGTTTGCGAGGAAGCATGGGCTTCCTACAGTACATAAAGCATGCGATATATGGGTGGAAGGAGCGGACGGGAAACTACTGGAGTCTGGGGTGGTTAATCGTGAAACCTCAGAAATAACGTGGGAGGTACAAGGAGTAACTGGAAAGTTTGTATGGGACATTACACGGTTACCAAGATACAATGTAATCCTGGGAATGGATTGGTTAACTTTAGTAAATCCTCAAGTGGATTGGGTGAAGCGTACTATAGCTTTAAAAAGGCAGGAATGTTTTACTTTAAACTCTTCTCAGATTGACATGGAGGGAGTGCCTGCTGAATATAGGGAATTTCAAGATGTGTTTTGTAAGAAGGAAGCGGATAAGTTGCTGCCTCATAGACCATACGATTGTGCGATTAGATTAATAGAAGGCGCTAAGTTACCAGCAGGAAGGTTGTACGCTTTAACAGTACCAGAAAGACAAGCCTTGAGGGAATTTCTTGACGAGAACCTAGCTAAAGGGTTTATTCGCCCATCTTGCTCTCCAACTGCTGCACCTGTGTTCTTTGTAGCTAAAAAGACAGGGGAGCTTAGACTAGTATGTGACTATCGGGTTCTCAACAAGCACAACATTCGTGATAGATATCCGCTACCTTTGATTTCGGAATTACTATCGAGAGTGCAAGGGGCTAAGATCTTTACCAAGCTTGACCTACGGGGGCGTATAACTTGATTAGAATACGGGAAGGTGACGAATGGAAGACGGCATTTAACACGTGTTTCGGATGTCACGAGTTCCGTGTAATGCCTTTCGGATTATGCAATGCACCTGCTGTCTTTCAAAGATTCATAAATAATGTATTTAGAGATTTAATTGATCAATTTGTGGTGGTTTATTTGGACGATATATTAATTTTCTCTAAGGATGAAAGGGAACACCAGCAGCATGTGAAGCAGGTATTACAACGTCTACGGGGTAATGGGCTTTTTGCTAAGGCTTCCAAATGTGTATTTCATGTGTCTGAAGTTGAGTTCCTGGGACATGTAGTTTCGGGAAAGGAACTAAAAATGGACCCGCACAAAGTTGACGCGGTCAACTCGTGGCAAGAACTCAAGTCTAAAAAAGATGTACAGCGATTCTTGGGGTTTGCTAATTACTATCGAGAGTTCATCCCAAACTTTGCAAAACTCACTGTACCTTTAACGCACCTCTTACGTAAAAAGCAACCGTTTGTGTGGGGACGGGAGGCTCACGATGCGTTTCTACAGTTGAAATCTAGTTTCCAAGCTGATAATGTACTAATCCATCCATTGATAGACCGTTCATAGTAGAAGCAGACGCTTCTAGTTATGCGTTGGGGGCTGTGTTATCTCAAAGGGATTCATCAGAGATCTTGCGTCCCTGTGGATTTTACTCCAGACAACTAACACCTTTTGAACAAAATTACACCATCTGGGAAAAGGAATTGTTGGCTATCAAGGTGGCTTTTGAGGTGTGGCGGCACTGGTTAGAGGGGGCACGTCATCAAATTGTGGTCAGATCTGACCACAAGAATTTAGAACATTTACAAACTGCCAAGAAATTGAATCAACGTCAGATTCGATGGGCCTTGTTTTTCTCTAGGTTCAACTTTAAGGTTCAATTTGTGGAAGGGAAGGTAAACTTACGGGCGGATGCATTATCTCGTAAGCCTGAGTTTAAAACTTGTGAGCAGACAGTGTGTCAGACAATTTTGCCTACTGCCTCTTTATGCGTGGTAGAAAACGAGGCTGGTTTACACGCTCAAATTCTAGAGGCTCAGAAGGACGATAACTGGACTCAAGAGCAACTCATGTTACTCTCGGTAGGGACTCGTACTATGCTGCCTCATTTACAGGACCAGGAGGGGGTATTGGTACGTAATGGACAAGTTTATGTACCGGCGGGGGCACTCAGGTTGGAAGTCATTAGGGCACATCATGAACCGATGGCTGGGCATTTTGGCAGGTTTAAAACTGTACAACTCATTACCAGAAACTATTGGTGGCCTAAAATGCGACAGGACATTCTCCGTTTTTGTGATTGCTGCGCAGTATGTCAGCAGAGTAAGATGCCTGTCGGGCGCCCTAGGGGATTATTATCTTCCTTGCCTGTTCCTGAGAGGCCATGGCAGATTATTTCCATGGATTTCATTTCTGACTTGCCTAGGTCTGGGGGTTATACATGCATTTGGGTGGTGGTGGATCTATTTTCTAAAATGGCTCATTTTATACCATGTTCTACAATTCCAGCGGCTCCTACATTGGCTTTACTATTTACCAAGCATATTTTCCGCTTGCATGGGGCTCCTGAGGTAATTATCTCTGACAGAGCTCCTCAATTTGTGTCTCGTTTTTGGAGGCATTTTCATGAGTGTTTGGGAACCAAGTTAAATGTCTCCTCTGCTTTTCATCCACAAACGGATGGTCAATCAGAGAGGGTTAATGGGTTGTTGGAGCAGTATTTACGTTGTTTCTGACTAGAACAACCAAGTGCTTGGGTAAAATGGTTGTCGGTGGCTGAATTCGCCTATAATAACGCTGTACATACGTCTAGTCAACACACACCATTTGAATTAACTTATGGCTTCCATCCGCGGGGAGGGGTGGCGCCGTCAACCAATGTGGTTTCCTCTGATCCGGTGTACCGTTCCTCTGAAATGGCTGCCTTACATGATGTTGCTCGTCGGTTGTTATTAGAAGCTAAGGCAGCGCAGAAGACTCAAGCTGACCGCCATAGACAAGCCGGGGAGGAGTTGGAGGAAGGGGATCTAGTTTGGTTATCCTCTAAATATATTAAACATGCTGGGGGAAAGTTTGCGCCATGGTATTTAGGACCTTTTCCTATTGCTAAAAAGATTTCTTCTGTGGCATTTAGATTGCGCTTGCCATCTTCTTTTAAGATTCACCCTGTCTTTCACCGTTCTCTATTGAAGTTAGATACTTCTGGGCGCCGTAACACTGTAGCCGAGGAGATCACTGCTGTGACTCCACCTTTGGAGGAGGAGGCCTTTGTGAGAGGGGATAGTGTTATGGTTGAGCCTTCTGGCTCCGATACTAGGAGACGAGGTCGTAAGACTCTCTTGAGGAGCGCGAAAGGAAACGGCTCCGGGACTTATTTGCAGAACCAACAGACGAAGACTCCTTTGAGGGTTTTACCGAGGGAATGGAGGAAGAGATGGTTAGCTCAGAGGAGGATGACATGGAATGGACTCGTGTGAGGGAGGATTTGGGTGTCGCCGGCAATGATAGCATGGGAGGCGACTGGCGGGTTGCAGGATCGGACCCGTGGACGGGCTGGAGGGATGGAACGGGATCCACAGCTGGGGATGCTGTGGGGCGTAGTCAAAGGTGTTTTAGCTCTGATGAGGATGATGATGATGAGGCACCTGGAATTAGGATAGCAGCTGACAGCGATGAGGAGTTGTGAACTGGCATAAAATGGGGTCTAGAATCAATGGCTAATTGCGTTGGGCAAGGTAATCTGGACGAACGCTTGGGCAGTTGTTGGGGAACTTCCTGAAGACGGGTGTGATTCGTTTGCTGAATACCTTGGACCTCCGTCGTCTTTTTGACGGACATTAATTGCCTACTCTGGATTGACGCTGGACTGACTGACTGACTACGACCTCGGACTATCCTTTCTGTGGCTATCGGTGGAACTTGTGAACTAAAGACGTCTGTACCTGGCTTTCGACCTTGGACCGGATTGGGACCCTGCTGACCGTTGCTACCCTGATTGATGTGCCTGGACCCGGTTTTCGCTTGTTGCATGGAGGAGTAACAACCTTAGTTACTCAATTGTAGCTTTTGAGTAGCAGAGAGGAATCTGCTGCCAGTTATTTGTGTTATATTGAATCTTTGTTTATCAACTTTTGTTTGTTTAAACTGCCAGGCTGAAGTAAGCATTTTTGATTTAACCCGGATTAAACTCCTGTTTAATCCGGTTTATCTTTTGAACCGTTTTTAGTACCAGCGGAGTCTTTTTGTATCTTTTCACATTGAATGCAAGTGTTTGCCTAGTCCTTTGTTTCTTACGGGCACTTTTTAGTTCTGTAACTTTAATAAACTGTGTTGAACTTTATTTGGTGGCGTTCTGTCTTTGACAAATATACATTTGAAACACGTTGTGCTTTTTGAGCTGAACGCTACTTATCACAACATTTGGAAAAGTTCCAAATCTCTTCCTGTGGATAGCTCAGTTTCATTCCTCGTAATGAGTTAGCTCAAGACTCTTTCATATTTAGGGTAAACACAGAGTATTAGTTTGGATCCAAGCCATTATTCCAAAATATGAAGATCAAGTCAGATCATGTAAAAATACAGAGATCACATTTCTCAAGCACTGGGGTCTGCAACCTTTATTAGCATGAAGAATATAGCATCAAAGTTTTCTTAAATTATTTTTTCGTTGTAAAAAGAAGAGAAATTGAACACTGTAGGGACAGGATTCTTCATTAATTTAATCAACCCGAGTTCTCATGGGGAGATGGTGTCGGGATACAAAAATAAATTATTATTATTATTATTATTATTATTATTATTATTATTATTATTATTAAGTAAACAATAAATAATTCTCACAATTTTCCTGTCGGAATGAAGATATTTCTGAATGATTTTGCACTTCAGGACTTATTCTATACAAAATTCACCCATGGCATTTTTGCACAGAAAACAGCATTTTTGTATAGAAAATGCCATATTTGGGATTCATTTAGCTCAATATTTGTACACAGTATTCTTACACAAAAAAATAGCATTTCCTGCACAGGAAATGATATTTTCTGCAAGGAATATTTATGTGCATCTTGCACACAAAAAGCAGCTTCCTGTACACAAAATGCTGAATATACAATGCATGAGCACAATACATCCAAAACTGTGAAGATTCTCATCATCATTACAGAATTGATTTCATCAGGATGTAATAGCATTCACAAAACAAGGAAGTTACATTTTTAAATATTTCTTGATTTTTTTCAACTATTTTTAATTTTCCCCAATCCTATGTAAAAATACCATGTAAAACCCTGAGCCTCTGGAAAAAAAGATAGATAAATAATATCATAATAATATCAACTCATTTTAGCCCAGAAAGCACTAGTTTTGTTTTCTTGTGATTTTCACACTTCATCAACAAACAGAAAAGATAAATGCTTAAGGATTAAGGTAAAGGTAAAGGTTTTCCCCTGACGTTATGTCCTGTTGTGACCGACTCTGGGGGTTGGCACTCATCTCCATTTCATGTCCAAGGTTATGTGGCCGGCATGACTGCATGGAGCACCGTTACCTTCCTGCTGGAGCGGTACCTATTGATCTACTCACATTTGCATGTTTTCTAACTGCTAGGTTGTCAGGAGCTGGGGCTAACAGTGGGCGCTCATTCCGCTCCCGGGATTTGAACCTGGGACCTTTTGGTCCACAAGTTCAGCAGCTCAGTGCTTTAACACACTGTGCCACCAGGGCCCTGCTTAAGGATTAAAGCAAGTTACATATTTCCTCTTATTGCGTGTACACACATAATTTTTTACAAGAAAAATATAATTTCTGAACATTTTGATCAACTTTAGAAAATGCTCCTGTTTCCCAGTTCTCAATATATATTTTTGCAATGAGGAAATATAGGTTCCTTGCTTTAACCCTTAAGCATTTATCTTTCCTAATGCTGGATGTACTATACTGAAAAACTAATTCAATTTGATCAGGCAGAGACACTATTAGATCAGCTGTCAGAAGCTGACTCAGACAAGTGAGGCTTTCAGTATTCCCGTTCATCATCTTAAAAAGAAAAGTAGTGTTCTTTTTAAAAAACCAAAAATGATTCATATCAAAGTATATTTGTCTTTAAAACTATGCCACATCTCATTAATATGATTCTATTACTCTGTGACAAATCCAGTGCTAATGATATGGCAAGAATTGATAAATATATCAAATATTGATTTTCAAAAATATTTTACAACCCTGTTTAGAGATAGAGAAATGGAGAGTGACTGAAATTAATGACACTTTGATTCTGAATTAGACTGGCTATAAAAAGAGTGAGTCTTATTTTTTAAAAATGCACTTTCCTATCACACCAGGAGAGTGAGGTGGTCACATGTAAGTTTGTACACTGTCATCAGTGGTCCCTGAGGAGATGTATGTCAGGCATGGGACCAATTTAGATTACTGAATTCCACATTATGTCAGCACACAATTGTGATCTTTTTAGATATCCTAAGTCTATACACCTCGAATTTTAATGTTTAACTCAGGGAACAGCAATGTATTACCCTCACCAATTTATGGCTACTGTAGAACTGTGAAACCACACTTAAAGAGTTGTGTACTCTACTGGGTACTGGATTTAATTTTCTTTACCTACTCAGTACTCTTCAAGTAATTCTGCATAGATACAGGCACTTAAACAACCCTTGTTTCACATTTTACAACTTACAGGATAGAGCACTGTCATTCAACTGGATATCCTATAGATGTTTGCTCCATCTACTCCAATGATCTTACCTAGCCAATGATCCAATGATCTTTGGCTGGGATGGAACTGTAACTGGGTTTCAAGGTCTCTGGCCTTGGCTCTTCTTCTCTGGTCCTCAGAGAGGGAGGAATCTCAGAGTTGGAATATTGCTTTCAATAGTGTGTATACTAGAGTAGAGCCCGAATCTTGTTTGATCTGTTTCTTTTGTGGTTTTGTACTGTTTTGTCCATTCGGATTGCATGTAACAGTACAACCCCATGGGAACAAAAGAAACAGTGAAACGAAAGGCAGAGAAGAATAGTAGACATTCGGTTGGCTGATTTTCAGCACTTGGCTGTATGCCCTGGTACACAGGGCCTTCAGTCAAGCGCCGGGTGCTCAATGCTCATAGGCCCTGCCTACCAGGCCTACAAGCATCAAGCACTCAATGTCTCATAGGCCCAGCTCGCAGGGCCTACAGTTAAGTGCCGAACGCTCGATTGTAGGCCCTGCAAAGCAGGCCTATGAGCCATTGAGCGCTCGATGGCTTGTAGGCCCAGCTTGCAGGGCCTACAGTCAAGTAATGAATGCTCAGTGCTCATAGACTCGGCTCGCAGGGCCTACAAGCATCGAACACTCGGCACTCGCCTGTAGGCCCGGCTCGCAGGGCCTGGCGCTTTGCTGCCCAATGCCTGAAAAATTCTTGGTTTTTTGGACCTTGGGTGGAAATTTCCATTTGTACAGGTGCCCATTTCCGTAAGCAGCTAACAGAAACAGAAACTGGGCCATATGAATGGAACAAACAGAAACTGTAAGTAAGTCCATACAAATGCACAAGCCTAGTGTATATCTATTTTCCACATTGGTTAGACTTGATGTTTTGGATTTGAATGGTATACACTGTGTATTTGAGATTTAAACTTAATGGATATGCTTAGTAGCATCACTGGAGTCTATTATTTGATATATAATAATGGCATGACTTCTTAGACATCATAAAGGGCCATTCCTTGGGCTCAGATTTTGGCTCTGAAATCTAAGATTTGGGATGCTGCTGACCTGGCAATTTGAATTGTAATCTAAACATATGAAATAATTTTATTTGAGTAACAGTGACTATTCAAATAACCAGTTCTACAGAAGACACATTTCTGAACTAGAATGCATTTACAAGACCAATTAACTGAAAAGATTAATTAAAAATAAATGCCATAAATTGGATTTCCACACAACAACTTAGAAAGCACAGAACACAAAGGCCTGCCAGCTACTTCAATTAGACTTCCTCTTAAGTATAGGAAAAAGAAGTAGATCCAAGATGCCTGTAGTCAAACTTTTCTTCAGTGGTTTTCCCTCTTGTCACTGTGCATAAATCTTGCTCAGTCTTTGGGCCATGGTCTGCTACTCTTAAAATCAAAAGCTTTTCTCACTGCTAGGCCTCTTTGACCATACATCAAATAAATCCTCAGAGACAAGCTAAAATCAGATAGCCTCCAGAAATATTTTCTATAATGTTAAAATGGTCTTTGAAAGCTTCTCCTAGCTTTTGACTAGCATGGATATTTATGCTGAGCTACATTAAAATCTTGTTCTCAGCATATGTGTGTGTGGATCCATGTATTACAGATTCAAGCAGCTCAAATGATAATCAAGTTTTTTTCAGCAAACCCTCCAGCAGCTTTTTTTCCCCCACCCAGCCTATGGGTTCTAGGGGTTTTGCAATGTGCCAAGGCCTCATGTGGGTGGACCAGAGGAGTGGGGTGTCAGAAGTTCTCAATCAACAATGTATTTTCAGTAGTGCCACCATGAGAAAAAGACACTGTTCTGCTAGAAAATAAATTGAAATTTCTACAAGATAATATTTTTGCTTTCACCTGACTGCAAGATTATAGCTAGATGTTGTCTGGGGGTCACCAATCCATGGTTAGTTGGCTGTGGGGATACACTGTAGCACTGATGAGTAGGGGGTACATATCTGTAAAATCATTACACACATATATCCTCACAAAATAATCCCCCATATATACTAACTTAAAAAGAAAGTGTATGTCACCAATAGAATTCTGTCCTTAGTCTTTAAAAAAGCTGAAACAGGACATTAAACCAAAATTGATTCACAGTGTTTACCATGGCCATTTCTCTTGTGGTATCTTGCAGGGGATTAACTCACATAAAACTGGCTAACGTTTATGATTTGCCACTAAACAAATGGATGTTAATTCCATAAGTCATTCTCAAGGACCACTGCCGTGAAGAATTGCTGGAAAAATATGCTCTAAGACATCTGATCTAATGAGTGAACATGGCAGCACTTTCTTATTCTACTAAAATATTGATATTCCTCCCTATATCATCAGATCTATGGGCAGTTAAACTTCACAAATCCTTCCCTAATATATAAATACAATTTAACATGAAAGCAATAAATAATACATATCAGAGCCAAAGAATGCAATTGCAATAAGAAGTAGCATAATTATATATAGCACAGCATAGCATAGCATAACATAGCATAAAAATTAATAGAACTTAATTTATGGTTTAAGGTCCAGTACTACAACCCATATTCACAAGGAATATGTTCACAAACTTTGTACAGATACACAAAATTGTGGATAATTGAAATAAAGGACTTCTCGCAGTGGAGGACTTAGGAAATGCTTAGAGGGGACATATTTTATTAGAGGTGGATAAATAAAACAGTGAACACCAAACCTGCAAATAGGAGAGCATGCTGTACTTGTAATTTGTAATGAAATGTGGATTGTAGGTAGATTGGTACCCCAAGGTCTCATGAGGAAGGTCAGCATAAATACTGTTACTGCAGCTGCTGCTTCATGTTCATCCATGTTTTAATCTCAGAAAAAAATAATAATGCTAGGTTGGTTTCCTGGCTCAAATTCATCACTATCAATTGCAAATGCTTGAATATTTTCATCATACAATAGGTCTTTAAAGCCTCATTCCACTGCATTAAGCACATATTGTATTAATAAAGATACCAAGTAAACAATAAAGGGAAAAACTGGGAATCTTATAATGCTCATATGCTTTTTTTTCTTCTTCAAAATTCCAGTAGGAGAGTGGAGAACATCAACAGCATTTCAGTAAACAAAAGAGGAATGTCTAGAGGCCTATAGCAAGCAAACATGTACTAATCAAGTTGTGCTCAAATAAATATTGGAAATGAAGTAACAGCAATCAGATCACACCATCATGCCCTGTGGGAGCCCCAAGTAGCGCAGTGGATTAAATCCTTGTGCTGGCAGGACTGATGACTTGAAGGTTAGGTTGCTGACCTGAAGGTTACCGGTTCGAATCCAACCCAGGGAGAGTGAAGATGACCTCCCTTTGTCAGCTCCAGCTCCATGCGGGGACATGAGAAAAGCCTCCCACAAGAATGCTAAAAACATCAAAAACATCTGTGCATCCCCTGGGCAACATCTTTGCAGATGGTCAATTCTCTCACACCAGAAGTGGCTTGCAGTTTCTCAAGTCGCACCTGACACGAAAAAAAATCATGTCCTGTAATTTGACCAATGTTGCATGTGGTAATAGTGTACTCCTAAGAGCTGCTTTTGAAGAGAAACATGTTTAACTAAGGTAGTGGTTCATTTCAAGGTCCATTGAAAGAAGCATGAAATGTCCACCAGATCAAGCAAACAATCAGAATCAGAATCATACTTGGCATATTCCCTGTTGTCCTCCACACATTATCATGCGTTTTTAATCTAAAGAACCAAAGAAGTTGATAAAGTTCTAGTTACACCTGCACTTTCTGAAATGAATTTCTCATTGCTTGCTAATTTTAACCAAATGCTTCATTGTCATTGGTTTTTTATTATTATGTGTCTTTGAGTGGACTCCCACTTACAGCAACCCCCTGGTTGAGTTTTCTCAGCAAGACTCATACATAGGAAGCCCACCGCATTATGCTGGATTGTCTCAGTACCATTACTAAAAAACCTAAGTTATGTTGCTTGTTACTACATAACTGTTTTTTCCATTACATTTTGTGATGGAGGAAGTAATGTTGATACAGAAGAATACACCACTAAAAACTAAAAACTACTCCTGAATATGCCAAAGAACTCTTTCCAGCATCATTTTTGGAGTACAGAGAAATATTCATGGAATCATAGAACTGGAAGAGACTACAAGGGCCATCCAGTCCAACCACCTGTAACGAAGCAATGCATAATCAAAATACTTTCAATTTGCAATGCCCCAAATGTAACATTGTTATCAATTGGTAAATTACTTTTAAAAAGGAACCATGTTGGGAACGTTGGTTGCCTTTCAAATACATGACATATTTGTAACACTTGTATGTCTTTACTTTCAAGGTCTTGACTACCTCAGTGCACTCAAATGAAAATGCAATTTCCATTAAACAAACTGCTCCCATAATTCTCCTATGTATGAGTTCCATTCAGTTTCTCTGTACATGAAAACATTCACATTGTGCTAATTTCTACTCTTTTTCAAAGGCATGATGCCTTTCATCATACATAAATGCAAGCAAATCTGTACTGGAGTCATTTGAGGTAGTTCAGATAACTAAAAATGGGCCCAAGAGTGCTTTATGATGGCAACTCTGTGCATATTTCTTCACACACCAAACAGTTCATCTGTGAAATGTACTGCAGAAGATAGTTTAAGAAAATAGATCAGGTAAATCCATAGGAATAGGTGAGGATTTCTTTTTGTTCACATTTGTAGATGCATCTGTTAAGTTCAAGCTTCCGCAATTAACAAACTGGAACTTAGTAATACTTCATTATTTGTACTTCAGATCTTTGACACAAAAAATGCATTGTGGGAAAAATGTCAACAACTGGCATGTTTAATGCATTTTTAGAAGGAGCTGAGCATAAAAATTCACATATCATGTTCCCATATATAGTGAGAAACAAACAAAAAAACTATGTAACTGCAAATATGCATGCAAAATGGAGTGGATTGTAGAAAGTGGAAAACAAAATGGAAGAAACTAAGTATTAGGTTAGTGGGGAGCACAGAGATCAGAATGGACAGATTTATAGAAGATAGAGAATCGATTGCTTTCTGCTTCTGAACACCAGTCACCGGGAGACAGAATAAACTTTTGCTCCAGTATCTATGAAGTTGGGTCTTGCAACCTTTTTAAACATCTGAATACTCCTGAAGACGTCCAGAAAAGGAGTCTATGGAGTCTGTATGGGTCAATGTCTGCAAAAACAACCTGTGGGCTGCTCTTTGTGATGCATGTCTTAGGCCCAGGCTTAACTATTTGTCTATTCAGTGTCCATGTTTTGAATATACAGGGTTTGCAAGAATGCAGCACAATCTTACCATTCATGCTATCCACATCAACACTACCAATGCCCTGGCTTGGCCCACAACCTTATCTTCTTCATTTCATGTACCTAAAGATTACTTGCTGTGTATTCTAGTTCTGGATACTATGTGTGGCTTTTACTTCAGAGAATAAGCCCAGTGATTCAATGCCAGAAGGCCATACATCACAGAAACTGTGTGGTTCTCATGAAATAATATTAGGAGTTTTAATAAAAGTATGTAAGTTGAACACTGAATAGAAACCAACGCCTATTTTTCTCCTTCTGGGTTAATATTGCTTTGCACACTGGCAATATATAAGACACCGAGCTTTGGTATTCCTACCCAATGTTTTATTCATTGCTTTTTGCCCTTGGGAGAGAAAAAAAACAATCCCTTTTGTTTATTAAACCTTTCTTTTTACATTTGAGCTTGCCTGTGAAAATACCCAGATATGTGTCCTATTATTTGGCAAAAGATGGCCCTTTGTATACAACATGCCCTCAGCTTGACGTTGCCTGTTCTCCCTTTGCAATTTAAATAAGAGAAGCCTGTGAACTTCACAATCTATTTAGCACTGCCTTAACTGTTATTTGCAGTGCTGTTTTAATGGTTTACAGCATTCTCTTAGCACCCTTGCTTTGTGCTGTTTAGTTTCACATCCCTCCTAATGGTGGCTTCACTCATTAAGATTAAGCTGTTCCTTCCAAAGTAGAATGCAGTCTCTAGATTCTAATGAAAGAGTGCTTTAGTAGCATGCTTTAGGGGGCTTTAAAAACTATATCCACAGTACTTGGGTGCACTTAGATCTTGGTGTTATATATCAACTCCTTCATTAATTCTTCAGGTGACCCAGGGCATGGCATTGTCCTTCACTCTCAATTCCCTCACTGTATTATGACAATAATGCTCTTTACTGCCTTCAGAATGGGATTGAGATAAGGATTGTAAAGCAGATCCTTAAACCAAAACTAGCACTTCAAATGAGATCATACAGATGAGTAAAGGTCAAAAGATTGCTCTCGCTGTCCTTTTCCTTGAGATGAAGCCTGCATACAAATGAGCTACCTGGAGGTTTCCTTCAAAATGAAGTGGCAATTTTGATGCATGGAATCAGGGAATATCACTTTCACACCTTGCTGGCACATTGGGAGAGAAGTAACAGCATAGGTAAATTGAGGGTTCAAAGGGGTTCTTCAATACCATCATCGCTGTTGTTCAATATTGTTGCTTTCAAAGCTATTTTCAAAGGATCAAACTTGCAAAAACCCCTCTGAGATTTCCTTGTCTACGAAATCCCTATGAAATTCATAGAGTCGTCATATGTTGGCAGTTAGATTGCCAGCATATACAGAAAGAAAAGGAAAGAATTTTAAAAATGGGCTTTAGACTCAGTAGCAATCACTTTGCCTAAGTCAGCATTCTGTTTTTGACAAGCACAGGCCAAAATCTGATAATATCTATTGAAATTAGCCTGGCCAAGATTGGCAACTCATGGTATAATATTAAAGAAAATTCTATGTTCAGTTCAGTTCCTTGTACAACTGATGTATGGGCATTTTGTTCCACCAAGGTACTGGTGGGAAAGATAGGGGGAGAGACATTGGGTGGAGGGTTAAGGGAGGGAGGAAGAGAACATGTACTTTTCCTAACTTCTTGATTAGGAAGAATATTCCCAATTGCATACTCATGGCTTCCAGATTATTGACATCCATTATTTCAACTTGTACACATGTTCATTTTCACAGGCTAGTGTCTTCTATCTATTGAGGAAGACCTGATTTTACTGCTAGTTTTCCTTCCTGATAATGCATTGACTGGATTTTGATTTTTGAACAGAAATTATGTACTAGCTAGCCTTCTGAACGTGTTAACAAGAGGATACTAGAATGATAAAATGTCACGCCAGTATGACTGCAGAGGAAATACTTAAAATCCTGCTATGCTGGAAAATTGTATACAGCGAATGGTCTCCGATGTCTTCAGCTAAAAATTGTGTCATGTTATGCACTGTATAGACTACAAACAAACCACAAGTCATCATTGACAAGTAGATAAGGTACCAGTAGTTACTTCAATAAACAGAAGTTATTAGTTGGACGGCAACCCTGATTCCATTTTAGGTCTTTTACTGAGGCTATAAACTATATTCAGTGATTTATAGCAGTAATTACATTTTAAGTAAATAGCTGCCATAGATATGTAGAAAAATCACTTATCCTTTGCAGTTCAACTATTAATTTTGTCTTAATGAAACTTTCTGTAAATGTACATTATTCAGATGTTTTTCCTTCCCCTAAGATTAAAAAACCAGGAACTGTATTTATTTATATTTTACTTAATGTTTGACTAGAAATAACCATGTAATTCTAATTCTAAGTAAACTTTATTCAATTGAATTTTATATAGAATTATATAGCATCCCCTTTGGGGAAGATAAAGCAGAAAACAAATAAATATAATAATAATACTGTAATAATAAAATTCACAGAACATAGAGATGATAAAAAATTTCAAAAGGAAATAAAACCCTCTTTCTCCAGGGTATGGCTGGAATTAATATCCTAAAAGCTATTAGAGAACAAAAATGTGGTTATGGGACCAGGCATTTGAGCATGAGTAGCAGCAAAAATGAGATGTGAATATATGACCTACTGACAGACCCCACCTGGACATGGAAAGCTCCTTAAATGTATATTTAAATGTATAATTATGTATATTTTAATGTATATTCTTAATTTTATTGTAATTTTTAATCTTGATGGATTTTTAAATTTGATGAAAACTGGTTTTTGATGTGTATGTTTATATTGTATTTATTTATTTATTTATTTATTTATTTACATCACTTTTACCTCGCCTTTCTCTCCGAGGAGACTCAAAGCGGCTTACAGTAAATAGGCAAAAATTCAATGCCTAAAAACAATGTAAAAACAACAATTCATATAAAACAATCTACAAAACAACAATATTGTAAGCCGCCCTGAGTCCCCTGATGGGTGAGAAGGGCGGGGTAGAAGTGATGTAGTAATATGAATAATAATATTAAAGTAAGCTAAGTCAATTGTTTCTAAAATCCCATAACTTTCTTATATTTCTTCACTCATTCCTTTCTACTGTTAATGGGCATCAAATCAGTTTCAACATACAGTGACCCCCTCTGAATGTTTAGTTGTCTACTCGGGTAGAATTGACCTTGGCCTTCTGAAATGCAAGGTGTTGATGTTGCAAGCATTGTCGGATATCCAAGGCATTATGATGTTTGGCCTCAGATGCATGTTGTATGGTCTGCCATAATTCCCAGGCAGAAATAGCCTGACAATTGAGATCTTTAGAAAATCGATGTAGTCTGTAAGAGGGCAAATAGGGAAATTTGGCCTTTGAGGTATATGGGAATTCTAATCTCTGAATATTTAATATTTACAGCCACACAGTTTCTAATGCTTCATGAACAAAAACCCCAAATTTCTGTAAAATATATCTAAGGCAGTCAGTGAAAAGTCATAGTGGTGTAATTGTGCAGTATAAATGGGCTGCAAGTGTTAAGGAGTTGAAAGCATTGTGATACCTTTCTGTAACTGTATCATTTCTCGCAACTGTTAGTTCAGGTACCTCTTTCTCTGAGCATGAGAGTCAAATTCCCTTGAGAAAAAAGGTGAATGTCTTAGAATCAGAGTATCAGAGAATTTTAAAACTTGAAGGGTTAGCAAGGGCTGTTTAAACAACCACTTGCCATGAAGGAATACTCAACTAAAGCATTTCTGAAAGTAGCCCATCCAACTGCTCTGTAAATATGTCTAAAAGAGGAGGGTCCAAACCCCCTGAAATATCACGCCTACTGATATTAAGGTAGAATCTCTTTTTTTGTGATTTTAATGCATTGTTTCATATTTGAGTCTATAGAGCAGTAGAAAACAAGCTTTCCCGTCTTCTACAGGATATCTCTTCAGATATTTTAAGGTGGCTATCTATCATGTCACCTCTCCATCTTCTTTTCTCTGAGCAGTGTCTTGGAATACGTTGCACTCATAGGCCAAATCTATGCTAAATCAATTAATGACCTGCTTCAACTGGAGGTTTCATTAAAAAGCTGATCCAAAAGAAAAATGATATAGTCAGAAAGGATGTAACCTGTGGTACTGTCCTTCTCTTCACCAAGAATAATATTCAGAGTTCAGAGTCAGTGCATTGTTGTCTGCTAAATGTCAAGAGTCAGTAACTGTTGTCAGAAATGAGAGGTATCCAGTGTCAGAGAGTCCAGGGTCAAGAAAGACATGAATGCAGGGAGTGATGTGTGGTTAAATAGTCCAGGGGTTATAAATCTTATGAGGCATTTTCACAAGCCAAGCTATCAAGGTGAAGACTGAGTTTATCAAAGTAGGTAGTGGCTGTATAAAATTCCTCTTATAGGTGTGGTGTGTTTAGGCTGTATTGAGGGAGAGCATTTCACAGCTGTACTCCTCCCAATGCCTTAACTACAGTTTCTCTTTGTTGGCAGGGAATGGATTAAACAGCACTCCCTTATCTTTATCTCCTTAATCTCCTCTCCCTGCTCTGAACCCTACCTGACCAGGTGGAGGACCTGACTGTTTGTTAGGCATCTATTGAGAATTCTCCATGGATGAGTCTAGTTCATCTTCCAATAAAGATGAAATCTAAAGTGGAGCCATGACATGTCCAGGGAAGCTGGGGCTGCTGCGGCTAACATTTTTGTCTCCTCACCCCCATCCCAAATCCACCATTACTTATATTTAATACTGAGAAATAGCAAGAGCAAATTATAGGATTTGCAAAGCGGCGGTGGGGGGGGGGGTCCTAAAAGTTCAAAGCAATTTTCCAAAGTTATCATTGTTTTATTTCCTTAATGTAAAATGATTCATAAAATAAAAGAGTAATATAGCCCGGGAATGAAGCTAAATCAATAACAAAGTAATATTTCAATTCTGTCAGCACATAATATACAAGTGGAGAAAAGGCCAGCATGTACAGTATGTTATGGTTTTAATATATCACTGTATAAAATGGAAAATATCAAAGCAGATAGAGTCGCATTATAAATATTATCGTTTCTTATCATTTGTACCAGTGAAGTAATAAAATATTTATAACTCATCACAGAGGCAATTATCCCTTTGGTACTTTTCTGCTTTCAAACCCCTTTCTTTTCTATTACAAGGACATTTGTTAAGTAAGAGAGGTCACTCTGTTCCAGGTGTTCTATAGAAAGACATACCTATTCACAGTCATGGTTACTCAAGCTTCTTATAGACACATGGAAGGCAGAGTGAAGCTGTCTGCTTCAGGTGATACCATATTTGGGAGGGGGGGGGACAAAGTAAGAAAGGAAATAGTGTTTGCATGGCTTTGAAATGATATAACATGGCTTTTTGTAACTTTGGGCCTGGCCAAGGCAGAAGGGCTTTATTTTACATGGAACCCACTTCTTTCTATCGTGATCCATGTATACTAGTATATTCCTGACCAATAGGAAAGGAACATTGTAGAAATATCATTGGACCAATCCTGCTTCTAGCAATCCTGATCTCTGTGAATCAAGTCCTTCTAATTATGAATAGCTCCTTCCTTGCTTTGTCTCACAGAATCATAGAATTGGAAGGGGTCCCATAGACCATCAAGTCCAGATTTCTGCTTTAAGCAAGAACTCTAGTTGAAGCAGCCCCCGTTCAGCCTCTTTTGAGAGACATCCAGAGAAAGAGACTTCTTAGGAACTGCCTTTTATATGGGACAATTGCTTGTGACAATTTTCTCCACTGTATGTAACAGAAATATAGAAGAAGGTGAATTGGTCATTTGACTAATCATCTGAATGAAGATAATCAAAACATACTAAAGGAAACTAAAAATTTCCTAAAGGAAACCAAAAGTTTTCTTTTGATAGACAATATTTGTATACAAAATGAACATGGAAATAATAGAGGAACACATATCAATTTTTAAACACAGTTGCAAATAAATAGCTTGAACTGTACTTAGAGGTCAAGATGACTGTCATATTTGGGACATTTCATGAGGAGGGATGGCACACTAGAAAAGACAATAATACTTGATAATTCAGAAGACAGTAGGAAAAGATGACAGCATTACAAATGAATAGAAAGAAGTCATAGCCCCAAGTCTGCAAGACCTAGTGATAAGTCAATATAAGGAATCCAAACTAATATTAATCAGTTAACAGAATGATTGACTGATAGCCTGTTAAACCATTACTAAGGCATTATAAAAGTGTGATTGCAACCACAAAGATTGTGATAAAAACATTTACACAACAGTTAATGTTGTGGAAGCCTACAAAAACAGAATAGATCCATTCTACTAACCAGTTAAACTTTAAATTAAAATATCAGCCCGGGGGGGGGGGGGGGCTGAGTTCATATTGAACCATATGCTGTTGATTGTGCCAGTCATTTCTCCAGTGGGTGGTGGTTCCACAATTAAAGCACCAGGCTTATACTATGAAACAGATGACAGGAAGCGCAGCTAGACAACAGTTTTGGTTGGGTTTCCATATTGAAAACTGGAAAAGGAAACACACTTAATATATCTTCATATTGTAAGATTTCTAACATTATATAATCTTCAGAAAGTTTGGTAATAACTTGTATAACTTTTTATCCACAAATGTACCCGTTGTGTAAATTGGCTCCCCACAGGCAACTGTGCTTTTCCGCTGCATTGGTCACTTGTCGATGCCACAACAGCCATTACACTTTGTCATCTGAATGTGTTTATTTTACAATCTCATCATCCTACTTAACCCATACCCTGTAATGTCTCCTCCTGGCTCATTACCATTGCTCCAGAAGCATATATTGTGAATGCATTATCCTTACTTAGAATGTATTTATGCAAGTCATTCCCACAATTCCGCTTAACCTCCTACTCACAAATGCTTGACTTTTGATGCTCTAATGCTTTCAACTTGGGAATTTAAAAAATGAGCTACAAAAAAATCAGAAGGGGCAAAACTGACAGATTTTCCACCCATATTACCAATTTGCAATTTGAGAAGGTGTGAGGGGGAAAGAGATTTTATGTTTTTAATTAATTCTTCCAAGCAACATATTTAATATATCAACATTTGAGAACAAGAACTTGACAGAAATCATTGCTGGCAATTGTTCTACCCAAGACAGATTTTTCTACTGGGGCCTATCACCAGCACTCTCCCATCTTATATTGTGAGCTGAAAGAAGGGATCCCATTTCCTTATCTCAGAAACCTACTCAGGGAAAGTTAACTGAACCTGACGTACTCTCATGAAGAAGAAAAGGTGTACATTAGCTCTAGGATCCCATGATCAAACACCTCTGCATGCTAACCCCCTGCAGGTAAATCCATTCTTGCAAATTTCCTTACAGATGACAGGAGGAAGAATCCATAAATATTTATATTAAATTGCTGGAGAAACCTTCAGGTCTGAAAAATTCAATGGAGGAAATTTGTAATCTCCCACAAGCGTTATGGCATATATCAAATCATGTTAAATGCTTTTAAGTTGAGCATATACAGCAGGTTCATAGTAAAAGGACTATTTTGATCTTTTCTTCATCTTCCATTTTCTGATCATTGAGAAATGTATGTGCTTTCCCAGAACTGCTCATTTTGGATAGAGAAGAGGGCAAGGGGAAATGGAAAGGTTGTGGCATTTTGGGAGAAAGCTCATTATTTACAAAGGGGAGAGAGGAAAAATAAAGTTTCTATTGTGTGCTTTGTTTTCCCTTTGAATACAGAACCCGGGCACCTCCTAGAGTCCCAAGGTTCTTTGCCAAGACTTTCTCTTAAGCTTCTGTAAATAACATTTCTCTTGTCCAGATCCAAACAAAATTCATTAGACTCCAGACCTATCCCTGCCCCAGCTTTGTCACTCACTAGTGATCTCAATGCATTTCCCAGCCATGTCAGAAGCTGGACAGTTTAAATAGTACTTATCACTCCAAGGTCCAGTTTGAGACACTGATGGGATTAATGAGAGCATCTCTGTCTACAGATAACCAACGCCCTTTCAGTTCTAACACAGGGGGAAAATTACTCTTTTTGTTTTTCCATCCTATTCTCCTGAGCCTAGTAAGGCTTTGGATACAGTGGATACTTCAGCATCATTTCTTTGTCAGCCAAACTCCAAAATAAGAAGACCACACAACAATATGTGATTAACTACGGGCAACTTTTATTAATATTACCTATTTAACCTTTTGTGACTTGCAAAACATTTCTAAAAGGGGGTGTGAATTTGGCGTAGATTAAGCCAAGGCAGTGGCCATCTAAGATCTACTCCTCAGCTAACTTGGGTGAAACATTTGGGGCCCTGGATGTAATAATCTACAATGTTTCCAGGACAACTGATCAGGGGAACATAATGGAGAATTCTGACCCAACTTAGTAGGATTTATTGAAGACAGAACTCTTCCCATGGCAATTTACGTTTGTACTCACCTCAGTTAATTAAGCCACAAGTGAGGGTTTCTGTTCCTGACTTACACCACAAAGGGGTGCCTTAGGTGTATACCAAAATGTAAAGCGATCACTGTTTTCCACATGATGGCCTATTTGAAAACCACAATCTAAATCTGCCCATTTGAAAACAGTATAGGGTAGGCAAAAAAAAAACCCTATAACATAGAGGAGGAAAAAATCCTACTCAGCCTCAAAAGCGACCAAATAATTATATTGATAAGCGGATGGGAGGGTGTGTCAGTAGCAAACTCAGAATGAGCTTCTTCTTCAATCACTCAGTCGTTTCCGACTCTTCGTGACCTCATGGACCAGTCCACGCCAGAGCTCCCTGTCAGCCATCGCTGCCCCCAGTTCCTTCATGGTCAAGCCAGTCACTTCAAGGATACCATCCATCCATCTCGCCCTTGGTTGACCTCTCTTCCTTTTTCCTTCCTTTTTCCCCAGCATCTTTTCCAAGCTTTCCTGTCTTCTCATGATGTGGCCAAAATACTTCATCTTTGCCTCTAATATCCTTCCCTCCAGTGAGCAGCCGGGCATCATCATCATCATTATTATTATTATTATTATTATTATTATTATTATCATCATCATCATCATCATCTGCATTTCTATGCTGCTTTTCTCACCCCTGGGGGGACTCAAAGTGGTTCACAACATAATAAATGGCAAAATTAAATGACTTACATATATAAAAATATATCACATATTTAAATAAAAACATACAACTGTAGATTAAACAATTAAAACTATAAAAACATGAAAAATAGACATATGTATGAAACATATTACAGCAATGAACATAGGTCCCTTCTCTACCCCCAGGGCCGGTCCAACAATGAGGCGAATTAAGCGGTCACTTCGGGCGCAAAACATACGAGGGCGCAGTTGAGACTGCTTTTTCTGTTGATTTCTTGTAAAACATGATGTTTTGGTGCTTAATTTGTAAAATCTTAATGTAATTTGATGTTTGATAGGCTTTTCCTTAATCCCTCCTTATTATCCAACATTTTCGCTTATCCAACACTTCTATTTTTCAGTGATTGGTTTGGGGGGGGGGCAAAATTCTGTTCGCCTACACTTGAAAAATACCTAGGGCCTAGGCTTGCTCAAATAATTCGTTTTCCCCGTTTACCGTTATTGATTCGTTATTTTCGTTTTTTTTGAAGCAATATTGAATCTTGGTTGTCCACACGCCTGGATATCGCGGTTTCGAACCGCGATTGGCCGTTTTCCGTAATGGCGCCTTTTTTTTCGTTTTTAAAAAATGCTTTGTCAAATCATCCAAACTTTTTTAAGTCCACTGGGGCAATCTAGTGTGTTGTTTGCACCTTGTAGCCAATCAGAGAGCACGTTTAACCAGGGGGAGGGGCTGGTAGGACGTGCTTAATGAAAACAGCGTGCACACGCCTCGTGGCTCAGTCGCACTGGGAATTTTGGAGAGGGTGGAAGGGTAGATTAGATTTTGGTGCAGGCAGGCAGGAAACATTGCTGCGTCACAGCATGGCTGTGTGAAGACCAGGACAGGAGAAAAGGTGGGGTGGTCTGTGGCTGAGTTTGGTGGTGTGGGTCTTAGGTCTTTCTATTTCTTTTGTTGTTGCAAAGGGCTGTCCTGTGGGTGTTTTTCCTGTTCAAAATACAACTCCTTTGGGGGAAAGAAAAGGTTCCCTTTGTGCCTTTCCCAGTCTCAAACACCTCCAGGGCTGCCTGTGTGTGTGTCTGCCAGGGACGCTTTGGGAAAGAGTTGCATATCCCATACTTTGCTGTTCAAAATACAACTCCTTCGGGGGAAATAAAAGTTTGCCTTTGTGCCTTGCCTTCCCCAGTCTCAAACACCTCCGGGGCTGCGTGTGTGTGTGTCTGCCAGGGACGCTTTGGGAAAGAGTTGCATATCCCATACTTTGCTGTTCAAAATACAACTCCTTCGGGGGAAATAAAAGTTTGCCTTTGTGCCTTGCCTTCCCCAGTCTCAAACACCTCCAGGGCCGCGTGTGTGTGTGTCTGCCAGGGACGCTTTGGGAAAGAGTTGCATATCCCATACTTTGCTGTTCAAAATACAACTCCTTCGGGGGAAATAAAAGGTTGCCTTTGTGCCTTGCCTTCCCCAGTCTCAAACACCTCCGGGGCTGCGTGTGTGTGTGTCTGAGAGGGACGCTTCCTGATTTTCCCAAGCCAACTTTGGGAAGAGTTGCATATCCCATACTTTCCTGTAGAACTGTAAAGTACAGGTATCCCCTTGTAAATAAATAAAACTAACTAAATGTTATAGACTACGCTTTTGCAACAGTAAATTGGCCAGAATATAACACGTTGCCAATCAAGATTCAACAAATATTTCCCACCAGTAACACAACACCTTACCATCATCCCTTCTGTTACCTGAAAACACTCCCCTTGTCATGAAGCGCTCAGCTGTACGCGGGTCTGGGGGAGCAAGTCCTGGTAGTGGTCAAGCCACGGCCAGGACACTGTGGGGGGCCAAAAAAGTTAAGGTGGGTCCCATACGTCTGGAACGCCGAACTATGGGAGTGGGTGGACTTGATGAAGAACCAGGCTGTTCTAATGCAGACAGTTCACAGGCATCCACCCGGAGCCGGCTGTCGCATGGAGCTGAGACAACTGGACAATCATTGGAACATACAGGTGTTGCCGTCCTGGAACTACAGGTGGTGGATAGTGAGGATATAGATAACCCCACCCCTCCACCAGCTACTGACAGTGAGGAGGAGGTAGAGGAGGTACTACCATCAAAACGTAGACTTTCTCATGCTGCTGAAAGGGTGCCCACGACTCCCATCTCTGAGGGCGTCGCCACAGTGGCTGTGGGGAGGCCAAGGTCATTTATTTGGGACCATTTCCATGTCCACTCTCAGAGTTCTACTTTGGCAGTTTGTAGACACTGTGGGGCAAACATCAGCAGAGGCAGAGACACGAGACATCTTGCGACCTCGGGGTTGAGCTCTCACATGAAGCGACACCATCCCTCCATTTCGCTTGGAGGGGGAACTGCAAGCCCTTCCAGTGGCAGCCTTAGCACGCAAAGTTCACCAGGTGAAGATAGTGGAAGGCGGACACAGTCCACCATGGAGGATTGGGCCATTCCATTACCCAGAAAGAAAACGGGGGAAACATTGCTCACACCCCAGCAGATAACCCAAACTGTGGGAGAGATGATTGCCCTAGATCACCATCCCTTCCGCCTGGTAGAACAAGAAGGCTTTGTACGCCTTATGAAACGACTGTGCCCCCGCTACAAAATCCCCTCCCGTCACACCTTTTCCAGAAAAGTAATCCCCGGCTTGTACGAGGGCTGTAAGGAACGCATTATCCAGATGTTGCGTACCGCCATGGGAGGACACATCCATTTTACCTCTGATATTTGGTCAAGCTTGGGAGGAGGCCACTCCTACCTCTCTCTCACGGCACATTGGTGGGAGAAGGAAGGCACTATGGATACATCCCATCGTTGGGCACTCCTCGCATTGGAGGTAGTTGATCGTGATCACAAGGCAGAGACCATCTGCAACTATCTGGAAAACATGATGGGGGAATGGATGCAGTGTAGGCCGGAAGAAATGAGGAGGGGCTTTATGGTGACGGACGCAGGGAAAAATATGATCAAAGCGGTTGAAAGTGCCGGGTTTCAGAATGTGTCCTGCATGGCCCACTTGCTTCACAATACCGTCAAGGAAGGTTTAAAGAGCCAGGAAGAGCAGTCGGGCAGCAACACAAACATCTCCCTGCTGATCGAGCGCTGTAGAAAGATCGCGGGCTACTTCCACCGGAGCATCAAGGCAGCCCGGCAGCTGAGAGACAGGCAGAGCCTTGAAGGCCTCCCGCAGCACAAGCTGCTCCAGGACGTCTCGACTCGGTGGAATTCAACCTTAAAAATGCTGGAACGCATGGTCGAGCAGCAGAAGGCGGTACACGGCATCTCCCTCACTTTGGTTGCGCCTGTTAGCAAGCTTGTTCCAACTAAGCAAGAGTGGGACACCATCTCCCAGCTAGTAGACGTACTAAAGCCATTCAAACATGCCACTGAGACACTTTCGGAATCAAAAGCTCTTCTGAGCCAGGCAGTGCCCATGGTCTTGAGGCTAAGGAGGCACCTAGAAAGGCTTGGGGTCGGTCGAACAATGGACTCCCTGGCTGGACCGCTGACACCGCCGGTCCAGGAGGTGGTGAGGAGGTTGTCCTTTGCTGTACGGAAACGGCTAGAGCCACTTCTTTCCAGCAAGGTCCATATGCTGGCGGCCTTGTGTGATCCACGGCTAAAGTACAACGTCTGCCCAAAAGACTTTACCATGTGGAAGGCCCAACTTGTTGACCTTGTGAGGGAGGTCTTTGCTGCCAGGGTGGAGGAAACGGCCACAGCGGCCCCTCTTCCAGAACTGCCTGTCACCCCAAGCACTAGCGCTAGTGGCGAGACGGAAAGTCCCGCGGAGCCGGTAGGGGGTTGCCGTAGGGATACGGATCTCCAGCCGCGAACAGGAAACGTTTTCTTTGCAGAGACGGTGGCCATACTTGCCTGCTCTGAAGAATCCTCTTTGCTGGCTTCTGCTCAAAAGGTAGACTCGGCCGAATGCTCGGTCAACAGGTACTTTGAGGAGCCTCCTGAGATAATTTCTTGTGATCCATTGTCCTATTGGGCTTCACGCGAACACATGTGGCCGGATCTGTCGCACGTAGCCCGCCAGTTCCTCAGCTGTCCTCCCACCAGCGTCCAGAGCGAAAGGGTCTTCAGCATAGCGGGAGATGTAGTCACGCCCCACCGCAGCTTGCTGGACCCTCAAACAGTTGAGAAACTTGTTTTCCTGAAGGCCAACCTTCCTGTGTTGAATTTCCCAGATTTGGATTTTGAGGCCGACTGCTCCTAGAGCAACAGTTCTCCTCCTTTAACCAACTCTGCTTCAGAGTAACTTTGGCCAATTTTTTGGGCGTCCGGGCGGGGGGGGTGGCCCCTTTGGACTCTGTCCAACAACTCTCTCCTCTATCCTACAATGCTTTCCTCTCTCTTTTCCCTTCCTTTCTCCTCTTTTTCATCACTCAACGTTGCCCCACTGACGTTTTTGGGTTCATCCATCTCAAGGGGCCGTTTCACGAATCATGTAATCATGGAATCATAGAAAAGTAGAGTTGGAATAGAACTCATGGGCCATCGAGTTCTCCCCCAAGACAGACGCAGGAAGTTTCATTCAAAGCATCCCCGACAGATGGCCATCGAGCCTATGCTTAAAAGCTTCAAAAGAAGGGGCCTCCAACACAGTCCGGGGGAGACAGTTCCACTCCCGAACAACCATCGCGGAGAGAAGTACTATCTTTCATTTGTCCCTGTTGAACTTAATATACTTTTGGCCCATCTCTGTATTCGGAAGTTACAAAACGTTTTCTCTCATGTAATACTGGCTCTGTAGAGGTTGAACGATATTCTGTGGAAAATTAGACCATAAAAGCCAAGGTAGATAATGCTTCCTCTTTGTGTTCTGTTCGGATTTCATTCAATTCCCTTTTTATTTGGGGGGGGGGGGGGGAAATATTACCATCACGAGCCATGACTGTTTGGTCTTCTACAGATCCTCGCAGCTCCTGTACAGAAAGAGCACTGTTATATTTGATGTGGATACTTCAGATAATCATTTCAGGTGTAGGAATACGCCAGACTCTCACTTTACAGAGGTATACTATCTGTCCATCTGAACCTTTGAGGATGTCTTTATCCACTGGAATTACTACACCTCGACTTGGGACAGAACTTCTCTAAATTGTCATCTTTCAGTGTCCCATTGTCTAGAGCGGGTGTGGTTGCCGCAGTGGTCATGGGACGGCCGCCTTTGGGTCCCCTAGCCCTCTGCCCGCTTACGCGGAGGGTGCCTTTATAACTCGGAGGGGGGAATCATCAAAGACAGTGGTACTCCTCCGCCTTTGCCAGCATTTCTCCAAATGGTTGTCTAGTGTCCCTTCTCCTTTATATGCCGTGGTCTATGCTGTGGTCGTTAAACGGCCGCTTTTGGGTCCCCTCCCCCTTTGACCTGGCACGCAGAGGGTGCCGTTCCCCCTTCAGGGCGTGTTCCTTTGCGGCTGCTTGCAATGTGTGGGCGCAGGTTACCCAGAGTGGGAACTGCCTTTTGCTGGCTTGTTGGCAGGACGATAGAAGAGGTACACGGCCTTCCCCTGGGGTGGTGGGGTGTTGCTGTGGGTAGAGGCTTAAGTCGCAAAAACAAAAAACTTTGTGGGAGGGCCGTGCCGAATTCTCCGGGATGCATGCCGGCCAACTGTGGCCGGATGGCTCAGGGTGGGGTCTTTGCTGCCCTTTGTTTTTTTCCCTTACTTTTCTTTTCTTTTTGCTGCCTCTCGGACTACGTGACGCCAGACTCTAGAGGTATATGCCCTTCCCCCTTCAGGGCGTGTTCCTTTGCGGCTGCTTGCAATGTGTGGGCGCAGGTTACCCAGAGTAGGAACTGCCTTTTGCTGGCTTGTTGGCAGGACGATAGAAGAGGTACATGGCCTTCCCCTGGGGTGGTGGGGTGTTGCTGTGGGTAGAGGCTTAAGTCGCAAAAACAAAAAACTTTGTGGGAGGGCCGTGCCGAATTCTCCGGGATGCATGCCGGCCAACTGTGGCCGGCTGGCTCAGGGTGGGGTCTTTGCTGCCCTTTGTTTTTTTCCATACCTTTTTTTTTTTTTGCTGCCTCGGACAACGTGACGCCAGACTCTAGAGGTATATGCCCTACCCCCTTCAGGGCGTGTGCCTTTGCGGCTGCTTGCAATGTGTGGGCGCAGGTTACCCAGAGTGGGAACTGCCTTTTGCTGGCCTTTGGGTAAAACGATAGAAGAGGGTGGAACGATCAAAGACAGTGGTACAGTCTCCCATCACCCTGAGAGGTTGTGATTGACGCTGTTGCTGCGGAACGTCCGCCTTTGGTTCCCCTTGCCCACTGTCCGCGCACACGGACGTTGCCGATTGCCCGTCAGGGCGTGTGCCTTTGCGGCTGCTTTCAAGGAGTGGGCGCAAGTTCCGTCTCGTGGAAAATGTTTCTTGCTGGTCTGTTGGTAATAACGAGGGTGGAGTGATCACAGACTGTGGGACAGTGTCCCATTCACCTTAAAAGGAAGTGTACTCAACGATGTGGCGGCAGAACGGACGCCGTTGTTTCCCCTCGCCCTCTGGCCGCGCACGCGGAATCACTGAAAGAAGTGGGACACCTTGGCCTTTACCACTTCTCAAAATTGTCTTCTTTTACTGTACCATTGCCTTGTGCGGGTGTAGTCGAGAGTATGTGATGATAATCTTACGCAGAGTAAGAAGTAGAGAATCAATCCACTCAGAAACTCTTTTGCTATTAAAAACAATTACTTAATAATGCCTTCATGTTTCCTTTGGAATCAACATTTCTGCTTTGTTTCTACTTTGAATTACTTTCTACTCCATTACACACTATATCTTTCATAATTGTACTTCCTCAAGTTTACTTAAACTGTATACCAACTGAAGTCATTTCCCTCTATCCAGGTCATCTGCAGGAGAACTTTAATAACCCCTGAAGAACACACTAGTCTTCCCTGCAGTGGAACTGCATGGAAACATGTGCCTAACATCAGAGCCTTAAAACCTTCCTCCTCCAAAAAGCATTATAGGTCTGTGTGGTCGTTTGTAGCCTATTTAAGAATAGGTTGACAGGCCAATAGTATTTCGCACTGTATAGTTTTTTAACTGTCAAACTACCTCCTCTTCAGTCCTCGGACTAGAGCCGTGTTTTTACACCACTGTTTTTTAAGCTGGTAATGCTGTATGCTGACTGTGACTTCAGTTATATCTTATGTCTTATTGACCCAACATGAACACAGAAGAGTCTCACTGTTCAAAGCCGAACGGGCCTACCAGTGCTGAAATAAGCAAATTTCTTGGATTGGACTTGTTGAAGAAAAGCATATAACACATCATATCAGGTTATTATTTTCCAAATAAAGCACCATAAATGCATGTTATACAACCAAGGAGACATAAGAAGTCGTTCTATATGCTGAAATGATATGTTGCTATTGCTTACTTTATGAATTTAGCTGCAAAATATCACAATATAATGGAATCATTGACTACAGAAATGGCTAGATTTTTCCAGAGGCTAGACGGTTTGCTGTTATGGAGTGTATCTTTGTGTCATGGGTTGTGGTGTGTGGGCGTGGGGCCGGCCAACGGTGGCCGGCCCCCCGGGTCTGATGGGCTTGGGCCCACATTTTGAAAGCAGACGTGAAGAAAGCATGCCCTTCCCCCTGTGGGTTCAGCGGTGTGGGCGTGGGGCCGCCCAACGGTGGCCGGCCCCCCGGGTCTGAGGGGCTTGGGCCCACATTTTGCAAGCAGACGTGAAGAAAGCATGCCCTTCCCCCTGTGGGTTCAGCGGTGTGGGCGTGGGGCCGGCCAACGGTGGCCGGCCCCCCGGGTCTGAGGGGCTTGGGCCCACATTTTGCAAGCAGACGTGAAGAAAGCCTGCCCTTCCCCGTGGGTTGCGGCGTGTGGGCGTGGGGCCGGCCAACGGTGGCCGGCCCCCCGGGTCTGAGGGGCTTGGGCCCACATTTTGCAAGCAGACGTGAAGAAAGCCTGCCCTTCCCCGTGGGTTGCGGCGTGTGGGCGTGGGGCCGGCCAACGGTGGCCGGCCCCCCGGGTCTGAGGGGCTTGGGCCCACATTTCCTTTTTTTTTTCTTCTCTCTCTTTCTCTGGGAAGCGTGCCGGCCAACGGTGGCCGGCCTAGTATTTTAAAGTGTGGGCCTTTTTGGCGGTGGCTTTTTCTGTCTTTTCTTTGGTCTTTGCTGCCTCTCGGCCTACGTGGCCGAGTTTCCCCCGATGCACCGCCTCTCTCTTCTCTCTCGGCTGTCGTTCTTTACCCCTTTATGCGAGTTTGCACCGAAGCCTCCTTTGGGGCGGCGGCCCCTCTTTCTTCCTGTCTGGGAATCGTGCCGGCCAACGGTGGCCGGCCTAGTATTTTATAGTGTGGGCCTTTTTGGCGGTGGCTTTTTCTGTCTTTTCTTTGGTCTTTGCTGCCTCTCGGCCTACGTGGCCGAGTTTCCCCGATGTACCGCCTCTCTCTTCTCTCGCCGGCTGTCGTTCTTTAGCCCTTTATGCTATTTTGCACAGAAGCCTCCTTTGGGGCGGTGTCCTCTGTTTTTTTTTCTCTCTCTCTCTCTCAGGGATGCGTGCCGGCAAACAGTGGCCGGCCCGGCTTAATGTATGGGCCTTGTCGCCTGTGGCTTTTTTCTTTCTTTTCTTTTCTTTTCTTTTCTTTTTGCTGCCTCTCGGCCTACGTGGTCGGGTTTCCCACGATGCACCGCCTCTCTCTTCTCTCGCCGGCTGTCGTTCTTTACCCCTTTATGCGATTTTGCACAGAAGCCTCCTTTGGGGCGGCGGCCCCTCTTTCTTCCTCACAGGGAAGCGTGCCGGCCAACGGTGGCACGCCTAGTATTTCAACGTGTGGGCCTTGTCGGCCTACGTGGTCGACGTGTTTCCCACGATGCACCGCCTCTGTCTTCTCTCGCGGCTGTCGTTCTTTACCCCTTGGTGCAATCTTGCACAGAACCCTTCTTTGGGGCGGCGGCCTCTATTTCTTCCAGTCAGGGAAGCTTGCCGGCCAACGATGGCCGGCCTAGTATTTCAGTGTGTGGGCCTTGCCGGATGTGGCTTATTCTTTCTTTTCTTTTATTTTCATGAAATCAGCGGGGGAGGATGGGCGGGTTGTGTTTCCACAGAACACCACTCAAAGAAACAGTTAGCGGTATCCTATACTGTTCTAAATTGCTCGACAACAAAATGATAGAATCATAGAAACATGGCACCAAACATCATATAATCATAAAGCTAGAAGAGACCATCCAGTCCAACGCCATTCTGCCATGCAAAAACAATATACAGTAGAGTCTCACTTATCCAACACTCGCTTATCCAATGTTCTGGATTATCCAACTTATTTTTGTAGTCAATGTTTTCAATATATTGTGATATTTTGTTGCTAAATTCGTAATTACTACGTAATATTACTGCGTATTGAACTACCTTTTCTGTCTAATTTGCTGTTAAACAAGATTTTTTGGGGCTTAATTTGTAAAATAACCTAATTTGCTGTTCAAAAGGCTTTTCCTTAATGTCTCCTTATCATCCAACATATTTGCTTATCCAACGTTCTGCTGGCCCGTTAATGTTGGATAAGCGAGACTCTACTGTATCCAGAAATATCTGATGCTGTAACCGATATATCATTTACCGTCCCGGAATACTAGCCAGATGGCCCATGAATGGTCACAAAAGTCATAGAAATATGGTCACAGAAGTCATGGAATAATAGAAACATGGTCCCTAAAGTCATAGACTCAAAGAACCAAGTAACAGAATCATCCCAAAAGTCCTAGAATCCTAAAATGATAGAATCATAGAATCATGGCGCCAAACATCATAGAATCATAAAGCTAGAAGAGACCATCCAGTCCAATGCTATTCTGCCATGCAAAAGCAATATAACACTCTTGCAGGCTTCATCATTACTGGATCCGTCCTTCAGGACTTTGGCAAACGTTGGATGTGCAATGTTGCTATTTCATCCAAGGCAGAAATTCAACTCATTCTTGGATGGACAAACAGAACCACAACTGCTAACGTTCCCTTAAGGCAGTGTTTCTCAACCTGTGGATCTCCAGGTGTTTTTACCTACAAGTCCCAGAAATCCCAGCCATTTTACCAGCTGTTAGGATTTCTGGGAGTTGAAAGCCAAAACATCTGGGGACCCACAAGTCGAGAACCACTGCCTCAAGGGAGAAACTGTGGCATTACCTCCGAAGTGAAAAAATTGGAAAAACCAAACTCTTCCTTGAAAAGCTGTGATTGTCTAGACATGTGGGGGTTAAATCTAGGGCAAAGGAGGGTAAAAATAGATGGGAGGGTCCAATGTGAAAGGTTTGGAACCCCTCCCCTTATATATAAAACAAAGACTCCGCCTCCAATATGTGGCATTCAGTGTGTGTCCACACCAGGGTAGAATTGGCACCATGCTCTCCAGATCAGCCATGCACGTGCCACATTATGCCCCTTCCATGTTCAGGGAGTTTGACAGATGGAAGGGCTATCTGAGCCTTGCGAAAGTGGTTACGGAGATCATCGCGGAACGCAAGAAGGTCCCATTTCCATCTCAGAGTTGGGACACAATGGAGTACGACATGCAGCTAGTCCTCAACGAGGACAACTTTGAAACAGCATCACAATGGGTTAATGGAAGCAGTTCCAGCAGCAAGAGCTCCAAAGGTAGTGCCAATGGCCAGGCTTCCCAAAACAAGGAGATTTGCAATTTCTGCAAACACAACGGGGAATCCAAGCAGGTCTATTCGTCCCACCGGCTGAAGGGGATGGACGGCACCGTGGAGTGCCCCATCTTGCGCAAATACACCTGTCCGCTCTGCGGTGCCACGGGCGAAAAGGCCCATACTTTAAAATACTGCCCACTGAGCCAAGGGAAGAGGTCGCTGTATCGCAAGTGCGGACGTAACTCGGCTGGACGCAAGGTGAGGAGATAAGAAGATCAGGAGAAGACCGAAGCATTTATTCTTAGTTTTAGTTTGACTTTGTAAAAGAACAACATTTGATTTCGAGCATCATTAACACTCTTTACATTTCCTCCCACTTTGTTTCAGGTTTGGAGAATGGAAGCCCAATTCTCTTAGACTACATTTGTGAGTCCAGAAATGTTTTTTTATGTATATTGTTGCCTTCTTTCACATTTGTTGTACCTAGGTTATATTGTGTTTCTTTTAGATGTGTCAGTTGCCTAGTGTGATGACTCATGGGCCCTGCAGTCCTATTCCTGACAGTATTGTGGCAGATGAGGAGGAAAATATGGAGTTTTCCCCAGATTTCCGGTCGGAGTCAGAGCCTTGGCAGCTGCCTGAAGTTCTAGTCCAAGAACCAATTAAACCTGACCTTGGTGGGAACTCTCCCCCTTATGGGAGAAAACAGGCTTACACGACTGATAGAGGATCGAGAGAAAAATTTAGAAGTAGTGCTCGCCTTGCTGCCAAATATGCCACTGATTAGAAGTATTTCCCCTGAGAAAATACGGGGAGTCTTGCACCTGCAAGCTGGTTTCCTTCGCTCCCTGTTCTCTAGGGAAAGTGATTGTTGTTTGGGGAAACGAGACCCAATATAGGGAAATTGCGCGAAGGATTCCTTGCGGAGTCAATTCGTCAGCTCCTGGAGAGAGGTCATGTGTGTGTGGACTTCGAATCCTGTTCCTTGCCTCCTGAATCTAGTTCCAAGCCTTGTCCTCGTCTCACGGATTTACCACAGATCTTGTTCCATGCTTCAAGTTGCTTTGCCTTTAGCCACAGCTCCAGCCACGTTCCAAGTAACTTTCAGCCTTGTGTCAAGCTTCATTGGATTCAAGACTTTTGCTGTTTTCCCAACGCTTTGCTTGGCAAAGCGTGTGTTGCGGTTATTGGATTATAATCTTTGGACTCTAATATTTCATATTGGACAATAATCTGCTGGACTATATTTGGCCTCATTTGAAAGGTCTGCTTCTGAACTTTATTCTACACTTGTTTTTATTGACTTTATATATTCCTTTAATAAAGATATTAGATAGAATCTGGCCTCAGTGTATGGTTATTGGTGCCCAGCAGCCTAGATCCTGACACCTTGTATCATGCTTTTTTATACATATAATCATGTTTTTTACATATGTAATATCACGTTCCTTTTACATCTGTAATTGCCTTATATCATATTTTATATTGTGTTTTATATATGCAGTTACTTTACATGTTTCTTTTATGTATGGATGTATAATTTTTACATGTTTAATTATATTATTTGCAACTATAATTGCCTAATATCATGCTTCTTTTATATATGCAATGACATCATGTTTATTTAACGTATATAAGTGCCTTATATCATGTCCGGGTTATCATGTGTGTCTCCAGAGGGATGCAGCCCTATCCTTTGCAGGGAAAATATAGAAATATCTTCTAAATGGCTACTGTCTAGAATTTTGTTTTGTAAACAAAGGAAAAGTTTATATGCTATTGGAAAGAAAGATACTATTTTATGTTTAAATTTTGGAAAGGAATAGAATTGGTTATTATTACTGTGGTCTAACCTTCAATTGTTTGCAAGTTGTTCTAAAGTTTGGATCGTAGAGTTTAATAAACAGAGTTTATGGTTTTGGCATCAAAACTGTTCATGTTGTGCTTAAATGGGATTGAATTTTCTTTAATTTGTGGCCCATAATAGGCTGGTTATAAGCCTGATCTGGAAGGCAGCCAAGGCAAAGACCATTGAGCTGCTGAACTTGCAGACTGAAAGGTCCCAGGTTCAAATCCCGGGAGCAGAGTGAGCGCCCGCTGTTAGCTCCAGCTTCTGCCAACCTAGCAGCTTGAAAACATGCCAATGTGAGTAGATGAATAGGTACCGCTGTGGCGGGAAGGTAATGGCACTCCATGTAGTCATGCCGACCACATGACCTTGGAGGTGTCTATGGACAACACTGGCTCTTGGGCTTAGAAATGGAGGTGAGCACAACCCCCAGAGTCAGACATGACTGAACTTAACGTCAAGGGATACCTTTACACACACACATATGCAGGGACTACACCAATTTAACAAAGTTTCAGCCACAAAAACAAAGTTTCTAAAGTAGAGCAATGACTTTCACAGTAAAGACAACCCAATTTAACAGGAAATAAGACTTTCAAACCAGGAACAGATTTCTGCAATTATTAAAAAATGGTTTATTATAAAAGCTATGAAAATTTGCCAAAAATCAGAGGATAAGGGAAACGTTCCACATTTTGGTGAGCTATCAGTGTTAAATGTGTTCTACCACTGTACCAAGTTTGAAGAAGATCACTCAAAAAATGAGGGTGGGAGAGCCCCCTAAGTCCCCCCCCCTTCGGGCTGTTTTTGGGCCACCGCGCATGCGCGTCCGCCATTAACGAATTAATTTCGAAAATAACGAATTTTCGTTAATTTCGAAAAATTTTGGGGGCCAAATTCGTTATTAGCAACAAAAACGAAAAACTGCCCCCTCTAGTTTTGAAACGAGTTTAGAATCAAATTTTTCATGGATCGATCAAGCCTACTAGGGCCAGCTCTGTCTACCCCCCCCCCCCACCATCCGCCATCTCCCTCTCCATAGAGTTTTAACCTATATTTATATACCCTCCCTGCTCCCCCAGGGAGCAAGTTGGTGGAGGCCCTTGATGGCTGAGGCCCCCATAGGCGTGGTCCTTTTATGCCCTAGCCTCTGGAGGCAGGCAGGTGTTCTTGCAGAGCCTGGCTTCGCAGAGTCACAGGGCCAGGGCTTCAGTTCTGTGAGGAGTGAGTGAGTTCCAGGAGCTGAGCCAGAGGCAACAAAGAAAACAAAGGCTGCCTCTTTCCTCAAAACCCCTGGTGATGGTACTTTCACTTCTTTGATGGTCTTATATTGTATTTTCTTGCAGTCCAAGGCATTCTCAGGATTTTCCTCCAGCACCAAAGTTCGAAAGCATCTATCTTCCTTCACTCAGCCTTTCTTATGGTCCAGCTCTCACAACCATAGGTTACTATGGGGAATACCATTGCTTTAACTATGCGGGCCTTCACTGACAGTGTGATGTTTCTGCTTTTCACGATCTCACTCCACGAGCTGACGAATTGACTCCGCAAGGGTATCTTCGAGAGCAAACACCTAAATAGGATCTTGTTTCCCGCCAAAGAACAGTTTCTCTGGGGAACAAGAAACGAAAGCCATTCTGTGTCCAGATGTTTGACTCCTTAAAGTTTCCCAAGGGAAACAGACTTAATCAGCTAATTGTCTGGCAGCTATCCTAGCGCTCCGGCGAGTCGCCTCGCGAGCGCCTCTTTGTTGATTATAATAATCCCGGCGAGAAAATGGGGGAGATTTTTGCTCAAGGCTTGTTTGGCTGGCTTCTGGAGGGCAAATATCCTGCAGGTGCAAGGGCTCCAATTCTGGCTGAAACGGTGGGAAATCCAAGTTTTCCTCTTCATCTGTCACAATAATACTAGGAACAGGACTACATGGCCCATGAGACATCACATGATCGCACCTAGAAATATAAAGTCTGTCACTGCCTCCACGTTTTCTCCCTCTAATTGCCAGTTGTCAATCGGTCTGGTTGTCATAATCTTGGTCTTCTTGATGTTTAACTGCAGCCCAGCTTTTGCAATTTCGTATTTCACCTTGGTGATAAAGGCTCCTCAGCTCCTCCTCACTTTCAACCATCAGAGTGGTACCATCTGCATATCTGAGGTTCTTAATGTTTCTTCCAGCAATTTTAACTCCAGCCTTGGATTCATCAAGCTCCGCACGTTGCATGATGTGTTCTGCGTACAAGTTGAATAGGGAGGGTGAAAGTATGCAGCCCTGCTGCACTCCTTTCCCAATCTTGAACCAGTCTGTTGTTCCGTGGTCTGTTTTTACTGTACTTGGTCTTTATACAGATTTCTCAGGAGACGAACAAGGTGACTTGGTATCCCCATACCACCAAGAACATGCCACAGTTTATTATGATCCACACAGTCAAAGGCTTTAGAATAGTCGATAAAGCAGAAGTAGATGTTTTTCTGAAACTCCCTGGCTTCTTCCATTAACCAGCGGATATTGGCAATTTGGTCTCTCGTTCCTCTGCCTTTTCTAAACCCAGTTTGGACATCTGGCAGCTCTTACTCCATATATTGCTGGAGTCTGCCTTGCAGGATCTTGAGCATTACCTTACTGGCATGGGAAATAAGGGCCACTGTACGAAAGTTTGAGCATTCTTTAGCTGGCATATGGCATGCATCAGCTTGACAGCATCATTTTTCAAGATTTTAAACAACTCAGCTGGGATCCCGTCATCTCCTGTTGCCTTGTTATTAGCAATGCTTCTTAAGGCCCATTCAACCTCACCCCTCAGGATGTCTGGCTCTAATTCACTCACCACACTGTCAAAGCTATCCTCTATATTATTATCCTTCCTATACAGATCTTCTGTATCTTATCGCTACCTTTTCTTGATATCTTCAGCTTCTATTAGATACTTGCCATCTTTGTTTTTGATCATGCCCACTTTTGCCTGAAATTCACCTACACCAGCCATTCCTCTGAAAATAGTTCCAGCTGAACTGTTTGCAAAAGTCTCTCCCAGTGGAGGAGGCAAATCATACAAGGGGGCAGGGGATAGGGAAACTAAATCTATTCCATTAATTTCAAATAATAACAGCTAGGGTGCCACCACTGTACTACAAATATGAAGAACATTTTAGCATAGGTTCATGATTCAGGATTAATATCACCTTCATTAAATACCAAGAGTGACATGACTGAAAAGTACTGACATTACTGAAAGCTATGAATTTCATGAAAAAATGTCCCTGACTCCAAAAAACAAAAAAACCTGTTGAAGGAAGACAATTTGAACATATTTGAGAAAGGGAAATTTCCGTTAATGCTGATTCACAATGTGAACAATGAAAAACTTCCATTAATGATGGGTTACAAGCACACCGCTTGGTAAAATGGGGTTCTTGGATGAGTGGTTCTCTGTAATTAACATTGTTGTCCGAGGGGGAAGAACATTTATCTGTTTCAGTAGAGAGAAACAGTTATGAGGCTATATCTCTTGCCAACACATTCCACATACCCCCCCCCAAAAAAAAAGTTCTGGCACTAATCAAGCACTCTGTCTCTTCCATTACATAAATATAGCCAGTTTTAATCTCATTTCATTGCCTTTTTAATCTAAAGGCACTGGGATGGAAACCCTTATTAATATATCCTTTCCTAGGAGGAGAATGAACCTATGTTTGAATAATCCTTTCTTTCATCCCTCTCCCCCCAATCTGTCTGTTTACCATTTCTGCAAAGGTCAAATTTTAACTGCTTTAGATGAGAACCTCTGTCCTTAAGTAAAACTGTCCCTCAGCACACAGATATCCAGTGGGTACATTTATTGTATACTAGGAGTGCTGTTTAGTGGTGTGTGCGTTATTGTACAACTGCTCTTTAGGACGGTACAGTTCAGTTGTGGACTACAAACAGGTGCAAATATAAACTGGACATTTCCTAACCACCACATTCCACAGCAAAGTTAATCCTCACCACCACCAATAATACTAAAGCCTACTCCTACTTTTTATACAATATCTTCTTGATTTGATTCTAGAATTTCCAGTGTAGGTAGAGATTGCACTTTTCCCCAAGGGTCAGTTTGCTGCCATTCCAGCAAAGATGTGCAGATGTGTTTGCTGCATGTATGCTTCTTTAGCCAGGTTATCCTAAAGGCACCAGATCCCATCTGATCTTATAAGCTAAGCAGATTAGTTTATATTTGGATAAGTGACTGACAATGAATACTGCTGTAGGCTATGTTTCAGTGTTCTACCTCGGAGTGTTCCTTGCTTATGAAAACCCTATGAAATTCATGGGTTCACCATAAGTCAACAGGTAACTTGAAGGCACATGAACACATACACGCTCCTTTCAGCTCTTTCAAAGCTATGCAGACTTTTTTTTTTTTTTTTTTGCAAAATAACAAATCTTAAAGTGCAATGATATCTTCAAACAGGCTAGCGGGAACTAGGAAATAATGTAATGAAATAAATGTACATGAATCATATAACAATCAAATAAACGTTTTTGCTTTCAGGCAACTCTGTCACCACATAGCATGTACATCATCCTACTGCCCTCCAGTGGTAGTCTAAGAAGTACATGGGGAATTTTATAAAACATTAGCCATACAGACTTAAGGAAACACTCTCTTAAGGCATCTCTGTGTGAGCCATGAATTATCTTACTTTAGGTGAGAAACTGAATAAAAATTGGGAGATGATTTGTGATGGATGGGAGTGGAGACAGGTTTTGTAGAAATAGGCATCAATGGAAAGAGAAGTGTTACATCAAAAGGGTTGATGTGGGGAGAAGGAACAGGAGTGAGCAAATTTATTCTATGTAAATACTCTGTTTCCTCAAAAATAAGACCCATAAAATAAGCTGTGGCATTTACACAATATAAGCCATACCCCGAAAATAAGACATAGTGATAGGCGTGGCTATGCAGCATACTGGCACGGAGTGATAAAAAAATCTTCCCATCTGCCCCATTTTGACAGCTGCTGTCTCGGAGGTGACCCGAGACATGCGGCAGTCCCATCAACAAGGGATAAAATCAGTAACAATGTTGTTGCCAATGCACTATGAGCAGGTTACATGGATAAGAGCTGCTTATTTATGAGAGCTCTATTGCTTGACATGAAAGATTGGGGTCAATGATTGTAAAGGAAATGGAGTCACAAGAAATTTGGGATGGAATTCCAGGTTTGGAGAGTTATGACAGTGTTCCATATGAAGACGACTTAACTATATTTGAATAAATGTAGATTGTTGTACCATACTTAATAAAATAAAAATAAGACACCTCCTGAATATAAGCTATAGTGTGTCTTCTTGAGGAAAAATAAATATAAGACAGTGTCTTATATTTGGGGAACCCACAGACAATCTCTGAGAGATGACCATACAACCCTTGTTTGAAAACCACCTCCACCACACACTGGAGATGTGGACAAAAGATCATACTGAAACAGTCTCAGAATTTGCTGTTAGATTTATTCTCAACTAGATCCTCCCCCTTTTTTTCTTTTGCAGTGAGAAAGAATCTACCATCATTTCATTGCCAAACATTTCTTAACAAACAAAAAGTTCTTCCTAATGTTTAGGTAGAATATTTTTAAAGAAAATGAAGCAATATGTTCTTGTTCCAATCTCTGGAGCAACAGAAAACAAGCCCACTCGATTTCCCACATGACAGCCTTTCTGATCCAGCTATAAGATTCCATTTATACGAATACAGTAGAAATGGCTTCTTGTTATTATAAAATTCAAAATAAGCATGCCCTTGGCTACAATCATCTATAATATGTTGAAGCTCAGTTACAGAAGTATGTGTTCCAAAATGGAATCTGAACGAGAAACTCCTTGTATGGCATTGTAACAAAGGAGATAGGTCACATTTGGTGCTTACCTAAACAGTTACAAAGAATTGAACACAGCAAGTGTTTTTGCTTTCCCTCCATTTCCCTCCAATTGCAAAGAAATGATAGGTCTGATCTAGAGAAGAGTAGCATCAAAAATACAAATTCAGTTTCAGCTTTCTCCATCATCAACACTGATAATGCAAAATAGAAGAACATCAAGAAATTCAAGGACAGGGATTCTTAGAGGCAAGAGCCCTGGAGGTTAATGGTCTAACCATTATACTGCATTTTTTTAAAATGCCACAATGACATCCAGATGCAATCCCAAGTCAATCTATACCTCAAAGGGAGAATTAGAATTCTCATGAATGAATCAAGCCAGACTAAATTTATCTATTTTAATAAAGTTATAAGTTTAGTAGTATGGTGTTGTGGTTTAAGTCTTGAAGTACAATGCTGGAGACCAGGGTCCGAATCCCCTTTCAGCTACAAAACCTATTGGATGATCTTGAGCAAGTTGCATGCTCTTGGCCTCAGAAAAAGGCAATGGCAAACCTCTTCTGAATAAATCTGGCCAAGAAAGCCTTGAGATAAATTCACGTGGAAGGCACACAGCATAAATTAGAAATGCTATGGATAAAGTTATTTTGGCTTCAGTAAAGCTTTCCTTATAAATGGCTATAGGGCTATTAAAGACAATCATATGTTTAAAAGTGGGTGGACTGTAAAGTGAACTTGTAAAGTGATAGCAACCAAAGGGTTTCTCATCATCCTGGAGAGCAGTGACAAGTGAAGTGCCTCGCTGTTCTATTGTGGATTCAGCTTTGTACATCTTCACAAATGGCATGGATAAAAGAGCAGGGATCATACTCATCAATTTGACAAATAAGACCAAACCAAAAGGATGGAGGGAATTACTGTGAGTAAAGATTAAATCAGGATTCAAAATTATCTTAACACATATAGAATGGGCCAAAATTATGAAAGTGAATTTCAACTGGGATAAGTATAGCAAAACATTAGATACACATAGGGATGGTGACAATGACACATCTTAAAACAATCTATGGGTTTTTGTAGTGATAAGAGTAATTTATTGGTTTTTTGCGGGGGGGGGGGGGGGTGGAGAGCTATCCCAGGCATTAACTCTCTGTAGGATCTTTGAGGCTCAAGGCTGTAATAATGGACAGTTAACTCATAAGTTATTCCAAAAAGGAAAAGCAATCAGGTAAAACATAAATAATTATTTCTTTATTAAGAAGACAAAAAATGATAGAAATGGAAACCTAACAAGTTGTTCTTTAAAAACCCGATTCCTGACCAATCTAAGGAGACCATGAATGGGGCTTAAAGGGAGCATGACACACATGGATTTCCTCACTCTCTGATGTGAATAAAAATCCAAATAAAGTAGAGAAGTAGGTTTTAGGTAAAGGGGATTTTGGAGATTCTGATCTCTTGCTTGGGGAATTTTTCCTTGTCTCCTTCCTTCTGGAGATCTCTCTGGAATATCTCTGGAGTCTGTGGAATCTCTTAAATCTGTGAGGGCCTGCATCTCCTCTGGGATTCTCACATCTCTTTGGAATACATGGAGGTTTCCCCCTTGAATCTCTCTGTGTGCTGGAGGGTCTTCTCTTTTGCTTTACACCTGAGGAAACAGGTAAGGAAGCTGAATATGTTTACCGTAGTATGGAGAAGACAAGACTGAAAGATAATAACCACCAAATGGCTGATATGGAAGCCCAAGAAAGTTTGTTTTATGCTGCTCCAAAGGACAAAATCATATTACAAAAAAGGAGACTGCAATTAAAAATCAGAAAGAGCTATGGAATTGATTAGTTTGGAAAGTGTTAGGCTTTCTTTCAGTAGTGGTGCTTAAGTAGAATTGGGTGGTCATCTACACTGGTAGAGATTGGATGATATTGCCCTTGAGGTTTCTTCCAGCTTAACAGTTCCATGACTTTTGAGATTTTATGAAGATGAAAAGGCTAAAGGAGCTATAAAACTCCAGTATAGTTATGTTTGGATGTGTGGATGTTACACTATCATCCAATCATGCTCAATTCATAGCAATGAATGGAATACAAATAAAAATGCATTAACTAAGAAGGAAAATATTGCTGATCTCAATTTGATAGGTTCTTATATTTTGCATCTATAAGATCCTAGGTTCTGGGAAATCTCAGTTTAAACAGGCTCGGGAATGCTAAGGTCTTTAGGCTAGGAACTTGGATAGTTGCTACTGGTCAAATAAAATATTACAGTGAATGGAACTAAGGCACAAGTGGCTCTTCACATATCGAACAGCAACTCCCATCAGCTCCATCTAACATAGCCAATAGTAAAGAATGACAGGAGCTCTAGACTGAAACATCTGAGTCTCTTCTAAAAAGAGGTCTGACTACAGCTGTCTCAGCTGACATGTACAAATTCAGAGTAGCTGTTGCTCCATAGTGTGTTGAATTCTACACCATTCTAGTATTGTTGGAATAACTGGGATTTTTCTACATAGACTGATTTAAAATATCAGAGTGAATAAGTTGGGAGCAAGAACCATCCCCATGAGCCTCACCTCTTAGAAAGCTGCCATATTGCAGAGTTAATAGATAGATCTAATGGATAACTTTATTGTCATTGTACATTGTATTAAATGTAATTAAATGCTTTCCCCAGCACACATCACAAACAAAACACCCATCCCTTCACACTCCCATCCCACCAAACAGCCCCCAATGCCACATCAATGTGAACCCATGGAGTTCACTATAGTTACATCTCTAGGATAAAATCTGTCTCTCAGTCTATTTGTCCTTGCCTTTGTCACCCTGTACCATCTGACAGATGGTAATAATAAAAAAGAATATGCTGGGTGACATGGATGCCCAAGAATGCTCTGAGGTTTCTTATAGAAGTGTGACACCACTTTAACTGCCATATCTGTGACCTTATGGAATCCTAGGATTTGTAGTTTGTTGTGTCACCAGAGCTCTCTGACAGAGAAGGGTAAATATCTCACAAAATGACAAATCCCAGAATTCCATGGCATGAGTTGAGCCATGGCAGTTAAAGTGGTATCAAACTGCTATAATCCCAGAATGTAGATACAGATAGCTTTGTGTGTCAGCTTTGGCACTTTGCAAACCGCTTTCTCACTCAATCAGGATCTCAAACTGGCATCAAACCATGAAATATAATCTTTGATTCAGCTGACATGAAAAACCATGTTCTCCTTCAATGTGACAGGAAACCTTGGTTGAAACAACCCATATTCAAAATACCAAGTCTACATAACATGAGAAAACAATGAAGTGGAATGCTTATTATGGTTTGCACATCAATGGCTAAGTCCAATTGTTTGTTTCAAACAGAGCAGGCCCCTGAATCAATGGAATTTATGTATATATTGACTGACAAGTTCCCATTGAATCAATGGACTCTATTCTAGGTGGGATGAGCAATTGGATTTAAGCCTCATTAAACTAGTACAGAGTACACACCAACAAAATCCAAAAGTTGCATGAACTGCTAGCAATTGAATAAAGCATATTGGTATTAGGCAGTGTCAAGAGTATTGAGCTTTACAGATCAATTATTCATATCTATCATTTTATTATTTTCTTGGCAATTTTCTCCAAAATAAGGAGTAGGGTGGAAGGGGGAGACACACACACACACACACACACACACACACACACACACAGAGAGATGTATTTATTTATCTATATGGCTGATAAAAAGACACCACAGTTTTAGAAATACTTTTTAGTAATATTTCTCATCTGACTGCTACTAGGTTTTCTGCAGTTGCAATTTTAAACCAAAGAAGCTGTGTCTGCATCTTGCTATTGAGATAATAATAATAATAATAATAATAATAATAATAATAATAATAATAATAATAGTGATTTGCATGTCAATGTTATGATTGTTCATTCCTTGTAAAAGCAAATTAGGGTAAAATTCCTAATCAATTAAACAATTAAGAAATTCTGTTAGACAAGAATATAACCAGAGCTCAGACATATTTAGAAATATTACTATTATTATTTTTTAAAACCTATAGCTCCACAAACCCCTTGGAATCATCCTCCCTTCTGAGAGCTACAGACCAAAAAAGCAATAACCTATGCAAATAGTATGAGAAGGCAATACATGTAGAGCATCCCTTATCTGAAATACTCCACAATCTGAAATTGTCCACATGGGTGGCTGATACAGTGACTCCTTTGCTTTCTGCTGGTTCAAACTACATTTTTTTTCATCTACAAAACTATTAATCATATTGCATAAATATTTTCAGACTATGTTTTAAGGTGTATAAGACACATATATGATTTTTTTGTTTAGACTTGGGTCCCATCTAAAGATATATCATTATGTATGAATGTGCAAATTCATTCCAGGCATTCCAAAATCTGCAAAAATCCAAAATAGTTTTGGTTGCAAGTATTTCAAATAAGGGATACAGTTGGTCAAACGGATTGGTCAGATTTTGAAAAGTATCTACAAGAAGAATTAAGAAGGTGATGAATAAACAGACTGAACAGGAAGACAGAAGAGTGGAAGTCACCCCCCCCCTCCCCAGTTAGATAACCTTTCCCAGCTCCTTCCCGCTCCCTTCTTCCCTGACAACCCTCCCCATATCCACCCCATCGTCTCGACGAGACTCCTATCCCCACCCATTACCCTCCCTACCCATATCAACCCTATTCTTTCCCTTTAGTTCCCAACTGAATGTACTAAAATTCAATAAAAAAAATTTAAAAAAAAAATAAGGGATACAGTTTGAGTAATGGTCTGATCATGTTTAAATAATTGAATCAAATAACATCACTTGATTATATTATTTAAACATTACACTGGCCAACACCATTTTTGATGCCTCAAATGTTAGATCTATTCTGGTTATATTTGACCTGTTGATTCCAAAAATGGCACCAGTTTTTAAGAGACAGAACATACGTCATATGCCAGTCTTCATCTGCTTGCCCATAGAAAATCATAATAATATCTAAGAAACTAGAGCTGATGTGGTCTATCCAATGCAATGTACTGAATCACTCACTCAAATAACCCCAGGAACAAGCCTAAAAACCGAGATATCAAGAACAAAATGTTTTCATTGAGCTGTGTTATTGGATGAAGACATGAGTGGGGGGAATAACACAAAAACAAGGGGAAAAGGTTTTACTACTTCAAACCACCCTCCACCCTCATAAAATGGACTATCCATCTCTGTCTTGCACCACTTTGTGGCCTCTGCCCGGATAATGGACCAGTACCTACCTATTAGACCAGTATGGGATCCATCCCCCAGGGAAAAAGCGATCTGTATCATACAGATAACCATTGAACCAGATTCATTGAAGTGAACAGGATTTGAAATAACTCATCCCAATAGGGTCCATTGCTGTAAACCTATTGGTTTGTCTATCAGAATGGTTTTGTAAAACTAAGATAAACTTCTTGTGCAACAAGAAGAGTGGTAGGAGAGATTGCTGGATTGTTGTTGGCAGTGCCATCAATAATGACTTATCAATTGAGCTTTGCTTGTTATAATAAATTCTGTCCTATTTGTCATACCCTGTTGACATTTTTAACTGTATTATCCACAGTCCCGTAGATAAGGTTTTCAGGTATATAGGGTCTCCAATATATAAATGCAGTCACTGGGAATTTAATTTTACTTTAAGCAAAAATAAACCCAAATGAGCCACATATTATGATATAGGAGGAATGTGGTCTATGTATCACACACTTCTCCTTCCAGATTAATTCCCTTTACATAAATTAAATTGTCCATTTTATATATCTGTGCCAGAGAGCAATTTAAAATGCCATATTTTAGAGAAAGCAATTACACATCTTTACTGATGTATCACCCTAAAACACCAAATGCCTTGGTATGTATGTCTGTATGTTTATAATCATAGAGGAAATCTCAACACATAGATGTTAATGTGACAAATGTTCTTCCATGGAAATTGTCTCAAGGTCCCTTCCACAGACCTACTGCCTACGGGCATTATGGCAATATTCCCCATCTCATCCTAAATTCTGAGCAACATCAGTAACCCCCAGTAAATCCTTGCTGCTACCAAAAGTGCTACTGCACCTCGAATAAGTTTAAAAGATCTCAGACTGAATTGCATGCACACTATATTTTGTTTTCTGGCTGTGGACTACCATGACTCATCCAACCAATTAAAAATTAGCCTATCAAAGAAGTAATGGATTAGAATTTCATTTGTTTTAGGTATGTGTACATTCCAAATTTACAAAATGCATCCTAAAAACTGAAAATAACTAGAGGTGTGTTTTTTTAAGTATACACAATATGTTCTTAATTAGTCCTCCACATTTGCTGGGTTTAGGGGCAGAGAACTCCCATGAATGTGAAAATTCACAAATAAATGAATTGTTAAATTTTTAACATTCCACTGGAACAAAACTGTAGAATCGCATTGGAGAACCTAGGGCCCTTCCACACAGCCCTATATCACAGAATACCAAGGCAGAAAATCCCTGAGTGTGGACTCAGATAACCCAGTTCAAAGCAGATATTGTGGGATTTTCTGCCTTGATATACTGGGATATAGGGCTGTGTGGAAGGGCCCCTGGAGTTCTAAAGAGCTATTCTCTCTAGAAGTCTTAGGGGCTTCCAGTATGACTGGCAGAAGAATGACCATAGACTCACACTGAAGAACCTATACTTTTTTGTACTGAAACAATTGTTTATTAATCATAGCTATCAAATTGGATGCAACAATAAAGCTCAAGGCAAAGGGCTCTTAGCTACTTGAAGCTGATTGATGAAGACTTTCATCAAAGCTGCAGCCCATTGAGGTCCTCCACAATGACTGGAATATTACTCTGTGGATTTGTATTCTGGGAAGGTAAATGTCCAATTGGCCTATAAATTATAGAGAGAACATTTTAAATCAAATCCTTGCCAAACTACAAAGCCCAGGATATCACAGAGTACAGTCATGGCAGTTAAAATTGAATTATTGTACTATAGTTGTGTGGTATGAAGAGGCTTCTGATCAATTCATCTATCCAGGTAGAGGATTTTACCTACTGCTATATCCTCCCCACTTCAGCCAGACATTTTGAAGGTGGGCCTCTGCAATCCCAGCTGGGCTCTTACAAGCTAAGGCAAGAGACATCTTAAGCTCTTCTGTACACAGACACTTTAATTAGATACTTTAATGTGTGTGATAAAACCTTTGAGCTTAAAAAATTATACAGAGGATTTGATACACATGCATGTGTTTCTTGCTTGAGGTCTAATGCCCCTAGCTCAACAGGTATTTTTATTATTATTATTATTATTATTATTATTATTATTATTATTATTATTATTATTGCCTATTCTGGCTACAAAGAGGAAATTCATAATTAAAGTCACTAATTCAAGGATTATTCAATAATGTCATGGTATGTATGAAGGGAATAAATTATAGGCCAGAGATAAAACCCAGAAAATGCTTTAAAAGAAAAAAGCAAAGGAGAAACATTTAATTAAAAGACCAGTAATGAGGCCCAAATGCCCCAAAGGCACCAGATCACATCTGATATTGCAAGCTATGCAGGGTCAGCTCTACTTTGTCCTTGGGCAGGAGACCATCAATGAATATCAAGTACTGTAGGCTATATTTGAAAGAAAGGAACTGGCAAAACCATCTCTAAAATAATTCTTGCATGAGGAAACCCTACAAAATTCACTGGGTTACCATAAATCAGCTGGGTCACCACTCTCATTGTCAAGAGGTTCCTACTAATGTTCAATCCAAATCTACTTTCCTGTAACTTAAAGCCATTAAACCTAGTTCTATCCTCTGAAGCAGCAGCGAACAAGCTTGCACCCTCTTCTTTGTAGCTGCTCTTAAGATATTTAAAATGTACAATCACATTACCTTTCAATCTTCTCTTCACCAAGCTAAACATGACCAGCTCCTTCAACCTCTCTTTATATGTTTTGTTCTCCAGATCTCTTATCAACTAATTATGGCTCCAGGTGCTAGTGTTTCCATCTAATCTATATGTAGTCAGTTTGCAAATCAACATATGAGACCTTCAGCCTTATCAGAAAGCACCAGCAAAGCACCTCACTTCACCTGGCTTCCACAAGGAAAGAGGGATGCAGTGGGATGAATCTATCGCCCTGCATGCAACTCCTCTCCATGATGTTTTCCCCATCACACGGGAAAGTGTCGCCGTTGCAGAGAGACCCCATGCTGCTTCCATTGGAGCTACCATAACACAGGAAGCCTCCCGTGATGAGGTGAAAGCGTCCAGTGACACTTTCACCCTGGTTGGTGGCGGGGCCTATGCCAGAAGTCGCATGATGTCATGTGATGTTCAGTATGGGCCTCCATCCTCCAGATGGGGTGAAAGCATCCTAGGACATTGATTTCACCCCATCTGTTGAGGTAGTAAATCAAATGCTTTGCTGAAATCCAGATAAACGTCATTCAGTACATTTCCACACTCTTCTAAACTAGTGACTCTCAGATAGATAGACAGACAGACAGACAGACAGACAGGATTTGTTCTTGACAATTAATTAATCCATGTTGTCTCCTATTAATCACTACATTGTCCTCAAAATACTTGCAGACAGACTCCTGTCTAATCAATTCTAATGTTTTTCCTGATATTTAGGTCAGGCTGACTCGCCCATAATATCCTCAATCCTTTTTTTGCCTATTTTTGAAAAGAGGGAACATTTGCTCATCTCCAGTACTCTAGCACCTCATCCATTCTCCAAAATTTCTCAAAAATGATAGCAAGTGATTCTGCAAGTATATCAGCAAGTTCATTCAATACTCTGGAATGCAGTTGATCTGGCCATGCATATTGAACTTGTTTAAGTGAAACAAGTTCAATCTGCAGGATCAAGCCCAGAATTGTTGACTAACTCCTTATGAATCTTGATTTGTGCAGGGGTCATGCTAATCTTCTCTGTATCATTCCAATTTTAGTATATGTGCTTCCGAATCTTGATTTGGAATTTGGGTTCCTTGCCAATGTATATGTATATGTATGTGTTGGATGTACACAGTCCTCTCTTTGGGAAAAATCTGAAGTAAAATAGGTATAAAGCAGTACTGCCTTTTCATTAAAACACTGTACCATGCTTGCTGAGCAGCCATCCCACCATTTCCTTCATCATTCTCTTGCTTCAAACATATTTGAAAAAAAAACCTTTTGTTGCTCCTTGCCTGGCTAGACAGTTCCAGATCAAAATCTCCGTCCTTCCCTTTAGAGTTTCTTATACTATTCTTGCAAATCTGAGCTACATGTATCTACATTCTTCCTCAGTAATTTGGTATTCCATTTTTTTCCTTTTACTTCATCTTTGAGTTTACTCTACAACCACAATGGCTTTTTCAGACATTTCCCATGTTCCTTTTTCCATTGAATTGTTTGTGATTGTGCAGTTCCTTCTTCATGAAAATTAACTAATGCTGGGAGTCTTGATATGTTGGCCTAAATACCCTGAAGATGAGATTCTATCTGATCTTGCAAATTTAAGCAAGGTCAGCTCTTGTTAATACTTGGATGAGAGACTGCAAATTAATTTCAGGTGCTATATGCCATACTTCAGAGGAAGGAACTGCCAAAACCACCTCTGAGTCTTACTTACCAAAGAAAACCCTATTAAAATGATGAGAAATTGACAGACAATTTGAAGGCATATGCATGCACATTTGATGTATCAATATTCGTGCATGTGTTGTTGGTTTTGGTTTTACAGTGAAGACTAGGGGTACCTCTACACTGCAGTATTAATGCAGTTTGACACCACTTTAATTGCCATGGATCAATGTAAGACTCAAAGGTGGTTAAAGCCAGTTCCGTACGCTAAAGTATGGCCTATAGCACCTGAAATTCATTTGCAGTCTCTTATCCAAGTATTAACAAGAGCTGACCTTGCTTAAATTTCCAAGATCAGATAAAATCTCATGCCTTCAGGGTATTTAGGCCAACATATCAAAACAGTTTACCAAACAAACTGGCAATATAGCATAACTCAAATTCAATGGACACATGCCCAATTAGTTACTAGACATTGAATTTGATTTACTACAGTAATGTGCTAATGAGGGACAGATATTATTGTGAACTAGCACATAATACCATGTCAGGAATTATTTTTAATTATCCTTTTAAAAACTTTAATATATTGATGCATCAGCAGGACTGTCAGATATAATACAGGCATTTATGTTATAGTGTTACATCTTGCCAGCTTCCCCTGAGAATTTGTATTTAATAAAATTACTGAGGAACCATTCATCATGCAATTCAAAGGACTAAAAATATGAAAATGGAGATGAAAAAGTAAAAATCAGGGCAGAGAAGAAAGGACAGTGTATAGGTCAGAAATCTATGACCAATTAAGTTTTAACAATTATGAGGGGCGTTCATTAAAGATTTCCCCTGACCCACTTCTATTTATCACAGGACCCTGAAACTGCATATGTGTAATGTTATATATCTCTATAGGTTACATGTCAATTTACAACTCAGAACTGATAATGGTCTTGATTTTACAGGTGCTGAAGTGGTGTGAGGTTTGATATTGGACCCAGTGGAATACAGAGTACTCATCAAGATCCTTTACTTGAAAGGCCGCACACCAAAGGAGGCATTTGATGTGAGGAAAGAGGTTTATGACGATGATTCCCCATCATAAGATGTAGTCAAGAACTGCCATCATCAATTCAAATGTGGTCATACTTCGGTGCAAACAGCTCCAGTTCCAGGGCGACCACACTCTGCTATTGATGAACACACCATCCAGGAAGCAGAGGTCACCATTTTGGAAAATCGCTGCTTAACCTTTCACCACCTAGCCCAAAATGTCAAGATTAGTGTGAAGTCCATAAAAAAAAATAATCCAAGATCTTCTTCACATGCATAAGGTATCCCCTGACTGGCTTCTCCAGCTGCTTGCACCTTTCCAGAAGCAGGAACGAATCCAATGCTCTCAGGCTCTATTGATGATATGCCATAGAAACCAGGAGGACTTTTTCAACAGATTGATCACACAGGATGAAAGTTGGGTCCATCACTATGATCCCGAGACTAAAGTCCAGTTGATGCAATGGAAGCATCATGACCCACTGCTTCCAAAGAAAGCATGTGCCCAACTCTCAACCGGCAAGGTCATGCTCATGTTTTTTTGGGACCAGCACGAAGTAGCATCGATGGATTTCCTAAGAAAAGGTACCAAGATTACTGGGGCATACTACCGTGCTTCCCCGAAAATAAGACAGTGTTTTATATTATTTTTTGTTCCTAAAGACACACTAGGTCTTACTTTCAGGGGATGTCTTATTTCGTTCTCTTTTCCTCCACCAAGCAAGATGCCTGCAGCATGAGAAGAAGGAGGGAAAGGTATGCACCGTTCTCTCCTCTCCTTCATCTTCCTCAGTGAAAGAGGAGAGAGCCATTGGCATCAGGGAAGGTGAAGGAGGGCTTCGTCTTCCCAGGTGGGAAACGGGGCCGTTGCTGCTGGGGAAGGTGAAGGAGGGCTCCTCCTTTGCCTTCCCATCGTCGCCGGGGAAGGCGCACCTTCCCTTCTCCTTCGCCTTCTTTGGCTCCCTCTTCCTAGGTCTTACTTTCTGGGGGTGTCTTATATTTGGCAATTCCCCCAAATCTCCACTAGGTCTTATTTTATGGGGTTGTCTTGTTTTCGGGGAAACACGGTATGCTTCACTGTTACGGAAATTGCTGGAGGCCAAGAGATGTGGTATGCTCACCAAAGGTATCTACCTTCTGCAAGACAATGCACCAGTTCACAATAGAAGCTCCTGTGGCTTTGAAATTCTACCATATCCCCCTTATTCACCTGACGTCACACCATTGGACTTCCACCTCTTTCCAACAATGAAGTTATTTTTGAAGGACAAGCATTTTTCAGATGATGAGACTCTGATTTCCGAAGACACAATGTGGCTTTTGGAGCAACCTGACGACTCTACAAGTGAGATGTTTACGGATGCTTGAAAAGCTGGGAGAAGTGTGTGTTCCTAGGTGGCACCTATGTAGAGAAAGACTAATAACTGTGCCAATTTTCATTGCCCTCAGTCCACAGGAAGTGGGTCTGGGGAAATCTTTAATTAATGCCCTTCGTATATTTACATGTGGTGGGAAGCAAAACATGCATAAGCATGTAGATACATATTCTTATGGGGAAAAAAGGACAATCTCTTTCTCTCCCACTTGTCTGTCTATATATTCAGAAGTATAGTTGCATACCAACAATTCAGACTAATGACCCATACAAGAATTGTCTGGAAGAAAGTCATCACAAATACATATCATTTACAGTTGTCCCAATTCATGAAATCGAAGGTATATCAAAAAGAAATGCATAATGTCTATTTGTTTGTGGCTAATAGACTCTATGTGTAGATTCCCACATAGATTTCCAAACAGATTCACCTATAAGCCTTTACAGAGGAGCAGAAGGATTCCTATGCTTTATATATGTATGGTGAGAGCTATTATACTGAAGCCATATTCAACTATAAACTCAGTTGTATACATATGTGCCTTCACGTTGCCTGGCAACCCCATTGATTTTGTGGGGTTTTCTTAGGGAAGGAATACTCAAGTGCGGGGGGGGGGGACTTTGCCTAGTCTTCCTTCTGAAATATAACTGCAGCACCTTGTATTCATTGGCTGTCTCCCATGCAACCGGGGTGAGCCTGCTTAACTTCCAAGATCAGAGGAAATCTTGTGTCTTTGTGATATTTAGGTCTATAAACTTCAATTTAAAAAGTAGATATTTCAGCAATGAAATTGGTTTTCTGCTTTCTAAACTCCAAACCCATTTCTTTACTGAAACTTTTGGAATCATTAGCTGGTAGACAATTAAGGTATCCATAACTCCCCTCGGGGAGATAGGGCAGGTTACAAATAAATTATTATTATTATTATTATTATTATTATTATTATTATTATTATTATTATTATTATTGAATTTGTTTGGATATCTAAATTGCCCTTTCTGTGAATATTCATATTGTCATTCTTCAATCTACTGAGACAGAAACATTTTTTTTCAATTGGTGAATGACGTCTATTTCTCATGGTACATCACTATCTTCACCTCCATGTCTTGCATTTAGCACATTCTTTTTTCTGATTGCTCATTGGAACAAAGACTGCATTTTCAAGTCAGATTGCTGAGGAACACACCTCTTTGGAAGTTCTAATGTGGGATGGAGAACAGATTAATTATAGGGAATGTGACAGCTAATTTCCAGTTGACAGCTATGTTAAGAGATCCTAGATGGGTTTTGATGTGTGACTCCTTTATGCTCAGGGACCACTCAGAAATAATGGCACACATTTTTGCAGTGCATTGCACACTTTCCTGCACTGCACTTCACAAAGCCCAATTCTGTGCTGTCTTCCGATATGATGGTGGCATTTCACAGTTTTTTTGTTACAGAGATATTATCTCCATGCAGAAAAAGATGAAGCTGCCTTTCCACCCTTTACTGGAACCGATCACGTGTTTCTGTGTGAGCATGAATCTGTCACCATGGTAAGAAAAAGGAAGAAAAACCTGATTATAACACTGTCTTCAGCAGGATAAAAATATACAGAGAACGTTTGGTATAGTTTTATAGTTTTATAACTAGATTTTTTTTTTTTACATTGCAGGTTTGGAGACAACAAAGTGAGACTCTGGGATTTCACAGGTATTGAGAAGCTGAAAAATTGAAGCAGATGGGCTGCATAGGGTTTGATTTAAATCTGTTCAACTCAGCTGAGCTTTGGTTAAAAACATGTTTCAATTAACTATATATCAGATCCAGACTTGTGCATTTTGCATCTTCCCATCTGAGAATCTGGACATCTGAGCTCCCTGCAGGTAGACACAGATATAAAACCAAGATATTTCAGCCCATTTGGGCAATGATAAAACAACGTTCACATTTATATATACATAAATTTCCTATATAGAATAAATAAACATATGACACAGGACTCATTCACACTGTGTTATTATTCCACTTTAATTGTGATGGTTCCATTCTATGGAATTCTTGAGTTTCTAGTTTGATGAGACACTAGAGGACCCAAAGGCTCCTCCCTAAAATGCCAATTCCAAATCCCATAGAGCAGAACCATGGCAGTTAAAGTGGAATAATGGCACTATAATTGTGTAGGGTGAATGGACATCTAGCAGTTAGCAACTACACACAATCGGGCAAAGACACCATTGGCTACCTCCAAAAAAAAGAAAAATGTAAGAAATCACAAGATGAAAATGGTCCCAGCGTTAGTAGCCAATTTTAAGGGCTTTTCCTTATCATTTAACTGTAACAATGAGGCTGTAACACATGGGAGTGCTTTGAATGTATGAACTGACATGTTAGAAACAATTCTCTTTTGCATCTCCTGTAACTTTTGATAACAACAGATGCAACAAAAACCAGGCAAAACTGTTCATACTTGCATCCTGTGTGAACAATCGCAACTTTACCAGGAGTGGTGAAGCTTCAAATTGCATGCTGAAACTAAAACCAATTTAAATACTTTTCTATTGGAAACTGTTGCTATTAATTGGCAAAGAACCAAATGTGCCTCAAAAGCTCAGCATTTCAGAAGGCGGATATCAAAGGAAAAATCAGCAGTACTCTATGCTATATCAAAGGTTAGTTCTTAATTTCTCCCAGTTTGAAAAAGCAGGTGTCAGACTGATAAAAAGAAGCTAATATAGTGTGCACTATTTAGGTCCCATTGGGGTAATTTAACCCACCCCCCTCCATTCCAATTTGCTAAGAATTACAGGGCACATTTCCAACCCAGTATAGATTAAACCACAGAGGCAGGGAAGACTTTGAACTGAGAGTCAGATGTAACTCCCAGAGCTTGCCTACTCAGCCCGCTTTACATCTCACCCAGCAGGAATTATATTTGCCCAGAACTGAGAATATCCATTATCCTTTGAACATAATGCTATGATTTCACTTTAAATACATCTTCTAGAATTCTGGAATTGGCAATTTGGAAAGTAATACTTAGACACTGGACTATGCATCCCCACCCCTATCTCAAGCACGGTTGGTGGGAATGAAAGAGGAAGCCTTCTTCGTGGCCGCTTGTTGCCTCTGGAACTCATCCATAAAGAACTAAAAACAGACTCATCCCTCTTCTCCTTTAAAAAGCTTTTAAAGACCCATTTGTGTAATCTAGCCTATGGAGAGGAGGAGGATTAGCATATCTGACACACATTCCCGCCCTGACAACGGATATCTACCTCAGCTTGCGGATGCTATTATATTATATTATGCTCTTAATATATTTTGTATTAATTGGTATGATTCTTTGTGTTTATTATGTATATTTTGTTTAACCCTTGGTTTTGGTTGTTTATAAGTTATATTGAGTTTTTGTTATTTTATGTTGTGCCTTGATTGTATATTCGCTTTTGGGCACTGAATGCTTGCCATTTTTGTTATTTCGTAAACCATTCTGAGTCCCTTTGGGGGGAGAAGGTGGGTTATAAATTAATTTTTTATTGTTGTTGTTATTCCAAGATTCCACAATCCTCTATGGGATGGAGAAGAGCACTGTAGCTACTCCAGGGGGTGGACTGGAGTATTGGTATTCCAGCATAACCTCAGATTGCGTGTAGATGAGCCTTAAGGACCTCATCACGTTAGAGTGAATTCAGTGGGATGCACTGGTTCACCTATCCTTTCATAATGGAGTCCATCAGCTCCCATCCCATGATGAACTACAACTTCCAGTGGGGCTCTATTGTAAAAGGAAAGGCAAAGCATTGCATGCCACCACAACAGCAATACGGGAGGCTTTCCATGTTGTCTTGGATCAACGGGGGGAGTGGGGAGCCGTGCGGCAGACACTTCCTCCCATGGGATGGGGACTCCAGTAAATAGGGTGATGCAGGGCATAGGGCAATGGGTTCCCCATGCTCCCAGATGGGTATGTCAGGAATAGCCATGATGGACTTATTAACAAGGCTAATATCTAAATCTCAAGGAAAGATTACTAAAACAACAGATTGGACCCTCTTCAAAGACTGGCTAAAAGAAAACAAATCTGAAGAAAGGGAAAAGGCACTAAAGACCATCCACAAGATCAAGAAAGAGACTATAAAAAGATAGACAGGTGAACTTTGAAACACTTTCTTTATCAGAGGATAAATCAAAAATTCCATTACCAAGAAGAAAGGAAGTAATAATAATAATAATAATAAAACTTTATTTATATCCCGCCACCCTCTCCCCAAGGGGACTCGGGGCGGCTTACATGGGGCAGTGGCCCAAACAACATAAGAACAAAATATAAGCAACACAATACAATCACAATATAAAAAGATAAAACAATAATACAATATATCAATATATCAATATAAACAACAATACAAGATAAAAAATTTCATTTAAAACACATAAATGGTAAGACCGTAATAAAAACAGGATAAATTATTAAAAACCCACAGGGGCTGATTAATTAATGACTATCTCCGAAGGCCTGCCGTAACATCCAAGTCTTCAGTTGCTTCCTGAAGGAAGGTAGAGAGGGAGCCAACCTAATCTTCCTGTGGAGGGAGTTCCAGAGTTGGGGAGCCATGGCCAAGAAGGCCCTCTCTCTCATCCCTACCAAACGCAGTTGTGAGGAGGGTGGAAGTGAGAGGAGGGCCTCCCCGGAGGATCTCAGCGATCGGGTGGGTTCATAGGGGACGACGCGGTCACGAAGATAGGCAGGTCCTGAACCGTTTAGAGCTTTATAGGTAATAACCTGCACCTTGAATTGGGCTCGGAATATTATCGGCAGCCAGTGGAGCTGCTTGAACAGGGGGGTTGACCGCTCCCTGTAAGCAGCTCCAGTTAGTAACAATCTTTTTTTTTCTTTTTTCCCCTCTCTCACTCATTTTGTTTTTCCATTTTAAATTCTCCTTTTCCTACTTTACTATATCCAAAATGTTCTCACACTTTTTATGTAAAAGTAAATCTTTCTTTTATTCTTAATAAAAATTAATGAAAAAAAGAAAAAGAAAAAGGAATAGCCATGATCCATGGCAATTCCAGTGGTCTTCGTGAAGAGGCCGTAAAGATCATCCAGTGATATGGAAAAAAACCCATCCTAATATTCCTCCTAATGCATATTGCTGTAATGGCATGCATTACAGCAATACACATACATTCACACCTGCATGTAATTTAATGAAAGTGAATCAGTTTTATAGGGGAATACTGAACAAATGTTTTCCCATACACTGTTATTCTAAATGCATAAAAGTTGGATTAGACCAAAGTTTTGTCTATTCTAAAATTTGACTATTTATAATGGATTTAGTTTATGTTGTACTTTTCTCCCAATATTGGGACCCAAGGCAGCTTACAAGGAGATAAGAAAACAGATGCAACTTAAAATATTGAAACATAATTAAACAATTATCACAATTCAGACAAAAAATGCATATCAGAGAGGTCAAAAAGAATAGTACCCCCAATTGAAAGCCTCTTCCTCAGCATCCAGTCAGTTCCAAAGCCTACCTGGAAAACAGCATGTGCCTTCTGACAGAAGGATAATAAAGAGCAGGCCTGCTTTCATTAGGAAGCTCCAGAACTTGGGACAGACCCCTTCTTCCTACAATGGACAACCAAATGCTGCTGGAAAGCCTACAAAGAGGATATAAGTTCAATAGCATCCTCCTGTTTCTGCTCTTCAACCAGTCTTATTCCAGGTTATATCTGATGCTGGAGATAATCATAAATGGAAGTCACTGATAGCATATCCTTCTTGAATTAGAACTTTACTAGAGATATGACTAACCTGGAATCTCTGTTCTAAACCATTTTTAGGAGTTTCTCCCCATAAACGAATAGGCTTCTGTTGACCCACCTACTGCGGTTCCGTGATTTCCCAGCCACTCTGTTAAGCTTCGTTTTCTTCATCTGTCAATGGCCATTAAGAAAAAAACTTGAACCCACGTGATTGCTCATTTATGATCCATACTAATTCTGTAATTCAGCAGCACTTTGGACAGTAACCCAATGATTCATCCCACCTATTTCTAATAGCTAACTGCATCTTAAACCACTGTCTGGTAAACATCATCCTTATGCAATCTAAGGATTAACACAGGAAAAGAGCTGTGTGACTACAAGTTTACTATATGCACAAATCTACTGCACATCAAGTACTAGATTGAAATTGAGTGTGACTTGCATTCCACTTTACTTTACACATTTACCCATTTCTGGATCTCGGGGGATGACATGGCACTTTCTGCCTCTCATGCTATAATCCAAGGGGACTGCCCATTCCATTGCTGTAGTGTAAGGAGAGCCAAAAACCTTTTGAGAACTTGTCTCTCTTTTGAATGCAGGTGGATATAAAAACACAACAATTTCACTTTTAACAGAAAGCTGCATTCTTTGTCTTGCAGTCTTGTTATTGAGAACCTGCCTTTTTTTTAAAAAAAATCATGGTACCTAAAAACATCTTTGTGAAATACTTTTGCCTAACGCCTACAGAAATGCTTGCTAAATTACTGATTAGTACCAAAAATATGATAACCATGGCTACTGGGAATATGCTTATTGCTTATATAACACAGTCTTATCCACTTCATGCAGTGCTAGCAAAAAGGTCTGCAGCAATTATGATTTCTTGCTTTGATTATTTTTAATATTTTTGCTGACTTTCAAACATGTTCTCAGGGTGATTTACAAAGAATCAGAAAATAATACCCAAACAATAAAGCCCACAATTCAAAACAAACACACACTTATGAAAGGAAACTACATCTATAATTTTCATACAAAGCTCTTATCGTACATAACTCTTTCACAGTTTACGGTCAGTGTCACAATGTGTTACTTTCCATACCCCATTACTTGGATACCACTCCCACAAAAACAATTTATAATGTCCTCTGAAGGAATGGGTCAAATCCACATAAAATCACACTAAAACAAGTCTATTAGTCTTAAAGATATCACTAGATTCCTGGTTCTCCCTTCCTTTTTAACATAAAACCTCTTAGGCTGTATAAAAGAACACAAAATCACCACCACAGAGAATGATAGACCGGAAGACCTATGAAAATCAAATAGCAGATGACATCAGAATATGTGTCATCAAGGAAGAAGCTTGTTCTGAGTTTAAACAGTGATAAAACTGTTGACTAAATTATGTTTTCAGAAGAGGAAAATGAGTTAATGGCTCTTTCTAATTTCAAAGTGGAAAGGGGGGATTAAATATTTTGGAATTACAGTTACTAAGAACATTTTTTTTATATCAAAATGGTTAAGAAAAAGTCTGGAAAGAAATTAAAAGAGACTTGGAAAAAATTGTGAAAGGTACACTTACCCTTTGGAGAGGTGGAAGGTATCACAGTAATAACAGCAAATGTGTTCCCAAGGCATGATCTGGGGCTTCTGAATGTTGAACTGTATTGCCAGACCTGTTGTTTTATAGGGTTGAAAGAATTACTGCTTAAAAATGAGAGACTTTTGGAACTTGACAGTCATAATTTAAGATTTTGATGGCATGGTTTTCTTTGGTATGATAATGTTAAGGTGAATGCTGACTTTATAAATCACTTTTGCAAATTTGATCTAAATATAAGCAGATGGTTTTTCTTAAGATAACTAAAGCCATCTCACAGAATGGATCAAAAATTGGAAATTGATCTTTATAAAAATGGGAATTGGGCGCTTACGGTATATTAAGAGAGATGCTTTTTGAGGAAGTTAAAACGTTGTGGGTTAGTTGTTGTTGTTGTTTTTTTGCAACTTAAAGGTACATTTAATCAAGATGAGAGATCTAGTTGCAAAACTGGAAAAATAACTTTATTTAAAATTGTGTAAGGATGCTTATCATACAAATATCTTTTGAAATTGCAAATGGAGATTAACTTGTAAAGAAGTATATTATAAGGTGGGCCCACATTTTAGGGCATAATATTCAAATGATGTAAGGGGAGGAGATCTGGATTAAATATATAAGATTTATCTTTCGTGGTATTTTAAAAGAAAGCATGTATAAGATCATAGAATCATAGAATCATAGAGACCTCATGAGCCATCCAGTTCAACCCCCTGCCAGGAAGCAGGAAAATTGCATTCAAAGCACTCCCAACAGATGGCCATCCAGCCTCTGCTTAAAAGCCTCCAAAGAAGGAGCCTCCACCACTGTCCAGGGGAGAGAGTTCCACAGCTGAACAGCTCTCACAGTGGGGAAGTTCTTCCTAATGTTCAGGTAGAATCTCCTTTCCTGTAGTTTGAAGCCATGGTTCCGAGTCCTAGTCTCCAGGGCAGCAGAAAACAAGCTTGCTCCCTCCTCCCTATGACTTTCCCTCATATATTTATGCATGTCTCCTCTCAGCAGAGCCGGCCCTAGGTATTTTTCAAGTGTAGGCAAATAGAATTTTGCCCCCCCCCCCCCAAACCAATCACTGAAAAATAAAAGCCTCATAGACCATTGATCATTTTAGTTGCCCTCCTCTAGACGTTTCCCAGCTTGTCAACATCTTCCTTAAATTGTGGTGCCCAGAATTGGGTACAGTATTCCAGGTGTGGTCTGGCCAAGGCAGAATACAGGGGTAGCATGTGTAGATGATGTGTAGGGGGTATTTAAATGCAAATAAATCTTTATAAATTCTTCAAATAAATGTTGGGATGATCAAAGTCACAGAATCCTAGAACCATCAGCTCATAGCACCAGAAGAGATCACATTTAACCATCAATTTAAACCCCATCCCATGCCCAAGTGTAGTACCTTACATTTCTCCCTGTTAAAATTCATTTTGTTAACTTTGGCCCAGCTCTCTAATCTGTTGAGGTCATTTTAAATTCTGATCCTGTCCTCTGCAGTATTAGCCACAACTCCTAATTTGATGTCAACTGTAAATTTGGCAAGCATGTGCCATTTCCCCCAGTTTCAGCACTGTTTCCTTTTGGTGAGAAAACTGAGAAAAAAGTGTGTAGTTCTGTGACACAGACAAAGTGATGGGCCAGCCTAGCTGGACCAGCTGACTGCCAATACAGCATCACAGTGGTCTGGCCCAGTGTAGAGGATTGAGCCTAACATAAGCATTCAGTGTAGACTCATACTTAGAGGCACACCTTCAGTTTTCTTTGTTGCCTGGATTTCTAACCAAGTATATTAAAACTAGCCACAGACATGATGGTTTGTTTCCTTTTTATTCCCCACGACTTTGTAAAAACCTTAGAAATCAGCTTAAGGGTTCCATGCAGTTATGCCAGCCACATGACTTTGGAGGTGTCTACGGACAACGCTGGCTCTTCGGCTTAGAAATGGAGATGAGCACCAACCCCCAGAGTCAGACATGACTGGACTTAACCTCAGGGGAAGCCTTTACCTTTATATTAAAACTAGCCACAGACATGATGGTTTGTTTCCTTTTTATTCCCCACAACTTTGCAAAAATCTTAGAAATCAGCTTAAGTTAGGCAGTGCCACCTACATGCTGATACAGCCAATGGGATGTGGGAGAGTGATCAATAGAGCTGGTGCATTTGTTTCAGTATGAATGGAAAAATTAACCATATGAGGCTCTATTTTGGTCCATTCCCATTTGTTATATAATAACTGCAGGGAAAATAAGTAGGTATAAATAGTAGTTCCATTCAGTATGCTCATTTGTGCCCATTGTTCCACAAAGAAATGGAGAAAGTACTAGCCAGTTTGACTATATTTTAAGTACATGAGAAGTTCACTCTCTTAGTAAAAAGCTGTCCCACTACTTCTTGAAACAGATGGGTTTTTTCCTGTGGTTTATTAGATTTCTTAGATTAAGACATTTTAAGACAAGCCTGGAGAAATGAGAAGGCTTTATATTACATTTCAACAATCATTTTTACTTATTCTACCAGGTCCTGTGGATCCATCTATACCACCTGTTGCAAAAGGGAAGAGATTTGGTGGAATAGGAATCTGCCAATCATCAATCATGGTCTAATCTTTTTCTTAGTGAAAAGCCATACTTTGCTATCAATCTGCAGGCTCAGACATCATTATAAAGCAAACGGATAACATTTGAGCTATTGTGCTATTGAGAAGATAAGACTGAATAGAAGATTGAGCAGTGATGAAGAATGCAACATCTTATGTTATCTGTGTCAAGTATTTTACAATATCCAGTACACCATTACAGATACCACTTCAAAGTTGGGTTTTCTTGTAGGGTAAGCTTCAAGAATATACAGTTTTATGGAATGCATATACAAAGATTCCTGTTTCAAATTTATTATTTAAGTAGCACTATTAATTCTTCCCAAGAACAATTAGCATACTACATATTTTGTCAACCTATATATTGAACATTGCACCATGATTAGCCTCCTATTAGAGACATCCTGAAGTGGATGAATTCGGCACCTCCATCTGCAGTGAGTCTCTGTGGTCTGTGTTTACCGTTCAGCAGCCAAATAACACATATAACATAACCAATTAGTGGTCTGGTGAGAAGGCAGCCAGGCTGTAGTTGGTTGTGTTCCTGTAACCAGATACACAGAGAAGCAGGCATCGTCCTGGGTTTTTCAATAATCTTCACAGTTGTTCCAGGAGCAGGATGTCATCATTGCTTGCCCAGGTGCAAGAACAAACCCAGATACTGCTCTGCATCATCTTCTGGCCACTAAAGCCAACTCAGAATTTCATCATATTTATCTATTTATATATGTGTGTGAGAGTGCCTTCAAGTCACCTGTTGGATTCTATTGACCCCATAAATTGCATAGGGTTGTCTTAACAAAGAATACTCAGAAGTAATTTTGACAGTTTCTTCCTCTGAAATATAGCTGAAAGCATCAGTATTCTTTAGCAGTATCCCATCTAAGTACTAACTAGAGTTGACCCTGATTAGTTTCAAAAGTCAGACATGATTTACTTATTTATTTATTTATTTATTTACTATATTTTTACCCGCCCTTCTCACCCCGGAGGGGACTCAGGGCGGCTTAACAACATGGCAATAATTCAATGCCCTTTAAAACAATTACAAAGAATTACAAAAAGTCATTTAAAATACACATTAAATTACAATAAAACATAATTAAAACCATCTGGTTCCTTTGGGTTTTTTGAGCAATATTAGGTTGAATGTTAGGCAAAAAGTAATTTGACATTAAAGACGGCTCTTTGGGCAAAACAAATTAAACTAGTACTATAAAATAATTCATAAGAAAATCTTTTTTTTGTTCTGACTAAAAGAGAACCATTGAATCCCTAAATTTATCTATATGTTGATTCAACAACTGACTGAATTGATCTAGCCACTATCTGCTTTGGAAAAGACATTGTTGTGTGGCCATGCTGTGTAGTAATGACTGAAATGGCTAATGAATAAAGGTTTTATCAAATGAAATTGAATGAAATTGCAAAAACAAAAAAACATGGACACCCCTAGTTTAAAAAAAAGAACAATAGAAAATATTGCTTATTTCTTGCATGAACTCTATTCTTAGGTATACATGACCTATCAAAATAATTTTGAAACAACTCCCAATCATCTATACACCACCTAATCTAAACTATCGACCTCAAAGGGGCTTCGCCGCCCCTTTGAGCACACAGTCCACTGACTCCCATTACATGATGCACTACTACTTCCAGCAAGGCTCTGTGCTTAAAGGGGCAGCAAAGTGGAGTATGCAGCTGTGGTGGCAACACAGGATGCTTCATGTGTTGCCTTGGATCAACGGGGGAAGCCAGGTGGTCGACACTTCCCTCAGTGGGATCACCTCCCGGTAAGCCAGGTTATTCAGGGTGGGGCAATAGGTTCCCCACGCCCCCAATGGCAATCACTGGATTTCCCACATTGCGTGGCGATTCTGGCAACCAGTGTGAAGAGGTCCTTAGTTTACAAGGGGGTGGAGGAATATCTATTTTTATGCCATTAAATTAAGTGTTCTTCATACCAATGTTAACCAGTGGCTTTTCCTGTTTAGGCTTAGATTGCAAACTTCTTGCAGCATGGTGGTGGGAAGAAAGAGGAAATGGCACAATGTTCAGACAGACTTGAAGTCATACAGTAATTATAGTTCTTGGATATATACTTACAACTTGAAAACGTATTTCTCAGAAACTGGTAAAGGGCCTGCCTTCCTTTTTTATCACAAGCAATATTTTTCACCAATACTGGAGGAAACCTGCTGGTTTCATATTCTGTGACTGCCAGGAGAAATTGAGAGCAGTTACTCACATCCACATTTTCCCATTTACTTAACAATAATAGCATGATTAGGTTGCTATTATTAAAATGATAGTTGCAAATCTAGTTCAATTTCATGCTATATGTTTGCAAGGCAGCTATATAACTAATGGTAAATGCACTGAGAATATTACATAGAATCCAATAATCCAGAAAATATAATTTAAAGATGGTTGTTTTTCCATATCCTAGTTATTAGATATTTGAGTCTGTTAACAAATTTGAGTTTTGTGTGATTCACATAATCCTTTTCAAGGTGGTAAGATTCATGGAACAAATGAAATGAGCAAAGCCAAAATGATTTATTCAGTTGTTCCCCAGCAAGACAGTTTACACCAGTGGTTCTCAACCTGGGGTCCCCAGATTGGCTTCAACTCCCAGAAATCCTAACAGCTGGTAAACTGGCTGGGATTTCTGGGAGTTGTAGGCCAAAAGCATCTGGGGACCACAGGTTGAGAACCATTGGTTTACACAATCCATGGCACAATGTGCCAAAAGGAATACTTGTGGGCTGAGAAAATGATCACCCTGTGGAACATACTTAAGAAAGGTACAATATTATTAAAAACAAAAGAAAATACTGTTCTAGTACGAATCCATGAATGAAGATGAACTGTGATGCCTCCAATCCAACCAGATGAAACAGATGATTCTGGGTAGGATACTCCCGAGTATTTGCCTACTTCTGCTGGTTTGGGAGCAGAGCATGTAAATATCTCCAATAAATCCAGGGCCAGTCTGAAATAGCAATGATCTGGATTTAAGTACCCATGTAGATAGGCCCTTATAATGTTTAAAGGAGTAGCCGATAGAGGATTCGATCCTTCCTTTCCCAGTAACTCCAAGATAAATTAGATTACCAAGCCTGGTGAATAAAGGATCCAACTTTATTGAAGAAAATGCATTTTTCTCCCACACCCGAACAAGCCAGAATTTGAACAGAATGGGGAGCCCAAGTTCAGCATCCTTACATTCTACATTAGTATCCTATGGTAAAAGTTGCTAGGATAACTCTCCATGCAAACAAAATTACTTGAAGACATCATTTACTGTGTCAGCTTTTTTCATCAGAGGAGATGAAGGCATGCAATTTAAACAAAATGCAAACTTTAAAAAAAAGTTAGCCCAAATGATTTTGTATTAGTGTCTCTATCCCATTCACATGTCCATAAAGAAGAAAAACACTCCCTCTTCCTTTATAGAACACAGATATTAAAGTGTGCCATATATGAAAAGAAAAAAATGCTTCCAAGTGAACAAAAGTATTATTTTGAGGGCTTTGTATTCTATAAAATCCCATGTAGGTCAAAACTGTGGGGATTTGAGTCAATCAAGAGGATTTATGGCACATCGTATGTAAGTCAGGCCTTCTAAAGCCCATCTCAAGTCTGTCTCAAGAGTTCCAGATGAGATCTCATGGGAATCTGGGAAACTCTCCAGAGATTCTTCTATTATATGATTTGAGGCAGACTTTATAGAGTATATCTCACATGTGCTGGCCAGTCCTGGACTTGCCTTGCAACAGAGATCCCATATTGCAGTTTTTAATAACTTACTATGGAGAAAATGAGAGTGGGGGGAATCACCAGGTCCAGTTCTGTGGAACTCATTGCCTCCATATGTTAGAGCAATGTCGGAGTTGCAAACTTTTGTAAAAGCGCTCAAGACTTGGCTGTTTGGTTGTGCATTTAAGTAAATAAGATCAAATTTGCCAAATAGTCACTGTTGAATGTTTTTATGTTGAATGTTTTTATATTGTGGAATGATATTTTAAATTGTAAGTCACTCGGAGCACTCCGGTGGAGAGCGACTAATTAAGAAATAAAGTGAAGTGAAGTGAAGTGAAACCTCTCTTAGTGGCCTGAGTATGGTCAGGCATGCTCTACATCCCGGCAGAAAGAATAAGAATGCTCATTGCCACTATTTCAGAACAAAATATTAAGAAGCCTGTAAATAAGACTCTAACAGAGGTGTGTGAAACAGCTGAAATCCGATTAGTAATTCACTTCTGAGATTCAGATAGCCCCTGCTTCATTTTGCAAAGATTTGGATGGGTCCCATTCCAATTCACAATTCAAATCTCTGAAGCTTTGTAATTGCTTAGATAAGATTTGTTCCATTAGAGGCAATGGGGAAATTTTGAGGCTAATTTCTCCATCATTTTTATGGCTATCAGGATGACAGTTAGCACATGTGTAGGCAACATTTAAAACTTTAAGACTGCCAAGTTTCAGAAGGTTTCAGTCATCCACTGATTTTTGGGAAAATTTTAAATTTTTTACAAATAATTTTTTAAAAAAACTACAACAGTGATCCCCTTTAATTTGTGCACAAAATAAGCAGGATATCCAGCAAAATTTCAGAAAGATTAATTCATCTACTTATTTTTAGGAAGTATTTAAAGTTTTTAAAATTCAAAAATATTTTTTAAACTACAGGAGTTATCTCCTCAAATTGTGGCACAGTGGGACTACATGAGCAGGGCAGAAAGCCTGCCAAGTTTCAGAAAAATCAGTCTATCCACTAATTTTTAAGAATTTTTCCAATTTAAGCACATGTGATTAGCCTACACTGGGGCTTTAACACAGGCAGCCCCATTTTTCTGGCGTGAGCAGAATTCTGGGAAATGTAGTTTAGGGTGGGGTCTTTTGAATACACTTTTACAGAGGTCCTTGCCTTCCCAAACTACATTTCCCAGAATTCTGCTCACGCCAGAAGACCAGGATTGCGGTTTGGGGTTAGATAATTTCAACAGAGGAAGGTTAAGGGACAGAAACAAACAGAATTATCAAAAAGCTACTATAAGTTTAAGTTTCAAGAAACATACGTCTTTACCTCTCACGTGCAAACCCTACAAAGGCACAGAGAGAGATGAGGGGAAGAGATGAGCTTTGCAGAAAGCCACATAATTGCCCTTGTTCTTCTGATTGGCTGACAATGAAAAAACAACAACATGCAGCTGCCCTTGTCAATCACATCAGCCCCACCCCCTCCCATCCCAGACAATGATGGACGATGGAATATGCTACATTGAAAAATACCCTCAGAAACAACATATCTTTACTAATCTCTCCAAAAGTTTCAGAGGCTTATGTTTCAATTTGTAATGCTTCAGAGGGGTCCCTTTCCAATTAGTAATTTGGAAATTCATTATTAACAAATCATGCAAATCTCCGAATTAAGAAACAAAGGTCCAAAGCTTGGCACATCCCTAGAATCTAACCACTCTGAGGGTTTAGATAGATTTAAGTCATGCTTTGAGTGAGGAACCTTGTCATGGGGAAGGCTGGAGAAAGGTAGAATAAACAAGTTGCTGTTTTCATGATCACCTGGGGAAAGCCATGTCAGGTGGAGTAGGGACATGCATTCCCAGCATATATGTGTCACAAAGCAATCTCTTTCTGATACTTCATTTTTATTAATCTAAGCTGTCCTGTGGCATGCAAGATAAATAGTTTATGTTTCCTCTAAAACTTTCAATTATTAATCAGAACTTTAGCATTGTATGGTTTTGCATATTTCTGTTACCCTTTTGAGAGGGCAATAGGCTTTATTTCTTGGCATTTAGTATGACAACACTCTTTATGATTTCATTATTTTAAGACTTCCAAGAAATGTAGAGTAATAAAACACATTTTATAGTCATTTATGGCATAGCAATATTTTTCATGGCAGCAATTAAATAAATAACGAATACAAAGACTGCAAAAATAAATCTTCATAGCCAAATTTTTGTTTTCAGAGCTAGTATGATTTCACAGATGAAGAGCAGAAAATCTCTAAAGGGAACCAAACCTTGGAAAAGTTACTTGAATCCCCACCACAAAATAAAGAGACCAGACACAAGATGTGGAGAAATAAATGGGCCATTTATTGACCTAAGTAGAAAACTGGTAATTGAGCTAAGTAACTAGTTTTGGGAGGAGCACTGAGACATGGGTAATGGTGTGAGGCCAGGTATCATTCTCAGACTAGCTGCCAAGCCAACCACTGGACAAGACACCTGACTCCAGGGGCACTCGATATTCATGGTTTGCTATCCCAGCCAGTCATTAATGGAAGGCTGTCCCTGGGAACCTCCCTCCCCTCCCCCAAGCCATAAAGCCACATAGGAGAGAGGCAAACCCCCAAGGTAAGCTCTAAAGGAGATGTTTTGGGGAACCCCCTAAGCCATAGAACCTACAGAGGTAGACCCAAAATCCTCTTCACCCCAAAATAGAGGGGTGCCAGGGACTGCCGAATGGTGAAAAAGCCAGCTAGAAATGCTGGTCTTTCATGGGGGGATTTAAGAACCTCCCCCTGGCCATCCATCTGGCCCCTTCTGTTTATTGAACTACATCATCCAGGAACCCTACTTCTAGAAACCAGTAGCCAGACAGGGTGATGATTATAGAAACTGTAGTCTAAAATGTAATGTTTCTGTGACATGCTGGGTAAAAAGATAACAGCAGCTATCCTTATGCCTTGTTTATTAGTTTCCCAAATAGACTTAATTGGAAATAGAATTCTAAATAAAGTGAAAACAAATGATTTGAGCATAGGAAGAATTTATCACTTAGACAGCCAAGTTTTACCCAAATTATAGGCATGCCACCCTCAGCTCATTTAGACTTGAGAGGTGAGGAAGGGAGAGTGAGGCAAGAGAAGAAGGTGAAAAGATGGAAGGCAGGGTGAGAGGTGCATTTTCAGGATACAAGATGCAAGAGAGGCAGGGTGTGGAGTGAGAAGATGCACAGGAGAGAGTTGCAGTGGTACAAAGTGTTAGAAAGAGGAAAGACAGAGTAGATACAGTAGCAGAGTACCAAGGCAAGATAGGAGGTTAGTTAAACGTTAATAAAATCAGAAGCTTGCGGTAAATATTCAAGATTTGTGAAATAACGAAAAAATGATATTTTTGACAGATTAACTCCACATTTATTTTTCTAAGGACCTCATCACATTGTTGAAGGGCAGCGGGAGGATCACTAGCCTCCATGACGAATCTGCAAGGCAGCAGAGCAATCCCATCACCCATCGTCCGCAGCTATTATACATGGGGAAGTGTCAGTGTGCAGCTTCCCCCCCCCCCCCCACACACACACACAGCTGGCCCCATTCCTGTCTAAAGAACACACAAAGCCTCCCATGTTCTGGGCAAAACATCCTAGGATGCTTGCAACACAGTTCATCTACAGAGCCCCACCAGAAGTGAGTGTGATGCATGGCATGGGGCCCTGTAGATGAAGTGTGCTGTAGGGGTCCTAGGACACTTGTGAAGACTCATGGGATGAAGTCGTTATTACTACAGTATGGGCATGTGCAAAGAAAAGAATAACATTTGCATCGAAATACAAATTCTATTAAAGAAACCAAAGAGTATTTGCAAGGGTGACTGTGTAGACATGGTTCTATTACAATATAAGGTATTTGCAGCTGTCCTTTTGGATTGGCACTTGTTTGGCTGGGTATTTTTTCCTTACACCAAGAAAAAAATATCCTTACATCTCCTTAGAATTTTCAAGAGGAAAGCTAAGATCTTCCCTTATATGAAAAACACTAGCTACACTTAAAGAAAAAAGTGTTATTTGGCAAAGCTTTGGCAAACTGCAGCCCAGTTTATCAGATGCAATGAGTGTTGTCTCAGTTGGAAGATTTGTATTCACATGGTTGGATTTGGAGCATATAATTACTGAGCTAAAAGGGAATGGAAATGCAAAAAGTACAAACAGTTATCATTATCGTGACTGGCATCAACGAAGAACAAGTGGGTAGGAGTATATATGTTCTAGCTTAGATAAGTTGTTCAACATGTGTACTTTCATGAAAAGTCAAATAGGTGAAACAAGGTTAAAGTAGACTGTTTTCTAGATATAAGAAAAATATTTATTCTGTATCTTTGAAAGAAGTTATACCATGCTTCTTTCTTTCAGTTAGTGGTGCTTGACCTTAGATTTCTAGGTGTCTTGGCCTAAAACTCACATGGCACTCACTCTCAGTGGCCTTCTGAAATATTTTCATGGATGTGTACATTTTGCCATCAGCGAAAACTGATAATGAAAAAAATATTATCTGATGAGAATAGCACTGTAAGTATCAGCATGAAAAAAAAGTTAATATTACAGTCAGCCCATTGTATCCACAGATTCAACCTTCCATGTTTTCAATATATTACCATTTTACTGCACTATTGCATATAATGAAACTACAGCATTCATGGATATTGGTATACATGGGGCATCCCAGAACCAAACCCTAGAAGATACCCAAGACCCTCTGTATTGTTATTGTTCTTTTGTTTATATTGTGCTAGGAATCTACATGTCCATTTTATGATTGTGACAGACACACAGCCTATTCATTATTAAAGATTTGCTTTCCCAATATTCTTTAACCAGGATATAGGATTCTCTTTCCCTACTGTCGTCTAAGCAAAGCCTGTAAGAAAGGTTTGCAAAGAGGTACCACTAGCACATATTCACATAGCAAATTCCATGATCAAGTTGAAATTTCAACTTGGTTCTTTCTCTTCCTGGTGAAACACTTTAAATATTACTCTATACTGGCACTGTAACTGTAAAAATGGTATAATGGTTGAAATACAGTGAAAGAGAATGCAATAATTAATGAGACCAATTAAAATTCAATACTGAGTAATTTGCATAATTATAATAATTTTCATAATGTGCCAAATAGATGTCCAGATTTGAGGAAATGTAATATGGCAAGCCTGCTTGTGTAGGATTAAGTGCAAGATAAAAGATGAATGTGACCATAAGCCCAATTACCACCTGGTTGCTTTCATTTGTTTCATGAACATTGTATGCCGTGCTCCAAATTGGTCTTGCAACGTAAGCCCTCCATATATGCAGATACATACAGAAAAGATAAATTGGCAGTTTCTCAACTAAATGCTGGAAACATTTTTATTCATTCAACGCTGTAGGATCCTTTTAGCATGAATGCCATGATCCAGATGCACTTGGAACTATGATTGTGACAGACACACATCCTATTCATTTTTACTGATTTGCTTTCCCAATATTCTTTAACCATGATATAGGATTCTGTGTGTTTGTGTGTGCATGTGCAATCTTATGTGAATACAGGGGCCTATTTTCCTTCCACTCATTCGCAATGGTGATGGTTTTGTGGCCAATGGTGTTTCTGAATACAATTCAACATGCTAGTTAGATATTTGTTGTTGTTTACTGTTGAGGGATCACCAAGAGATCCTGTTATTATCAGGCCTATTCAAGTCTTGCAAACTCAGCTCCATGGCTCTCTTGACCAAGCTAATCATTCTATAATGCAAACATCCTCTTTTCCTATTTCACTTGATTTTCCCCAGCATTACCATGTTGATGATTAACACAATAAAGATGTTTTAAAAGCTCATAGAGTTGCCAGACCACAAAACTGTAGATCCAATCAACCAATCAGTTTGGGTGTCTTTGGAGCAAACACTACACCTTTCTGAACTTTTCCCTCTTTAATGCCTGCTTAAGTACTGATTTCCTCCCAAACTGATATTAACTTTTGAATGCACACATGGGACCAATTAGTAAACTTCTGAAGATAATAGATGTTGCTTCATTTACATCATTTTTAAACACATCAACCTAGACTGTGATAAATAAGTTTCCTAGTGAACCGCAAAGCCCCCTCAATGGATTGTTACTTTGTTGTGGTGAGAGGGCTTGCATGTTCCAATGAACCTGTGGGTGTAACTACTGGAGTCATGCACTCCTAGTGGGGGCCACAGGGGAGCTTCCAGACCGAGCACAATCTGAAGACCTCAACAACAGATCAGGCAGAAGATAACATGGTACATGTTACAACAACTGTGAAGGCGGAAGAAGGTTGCAACAAATTGAGAAGCCATCATCATCGTGTTAACCACACCACTGGTTGGGACCCTCTCTCTGTGAAGACCGTGTGTTGATCGGCTGTGCACCAACCTCCCCACATTAACAAAACTCATGCACAGGTGTCGCCCAAGAACTTGGAAGGCCATCATACTCAGACAATGAGGGATTGCCTAAGTAAGTAAGCACATAGCTCAGGTTCAGAATGTTTGAAAGATGCATTCTTCCACATAACCCTGCATGAATATCTTAAGGGAAGGATTTTTTTCAGTTCTGCTCCTTCCATGGCTGGTCTGGTAGAGATGTAAGAAAGATTCTTCTCAATTTTTGCTCTATTCCTGGCATGTTTCTCTCTTGGGGGTTATCTACATTGTAGAATTAATGCAGTTTGGCACAATTTTCATTGCCATAGCTCAATGGTGTGGAATCACAGGAGTTGCAATTTGATGAGGCACCACACTTTTGACAGAGAAGACTAAAAACCTTGCAAAATAAGGATTCCATGGCTTTGAGCCATGGGAGTTAAAGCTACCCTGTTTCCCCTAAAATAAGACATCCCCAGAAAATAAGACCTAGTAGAGGTTTTGCTGAATTGCTAAATATAAGGCCTCCCTCGAAAGTAAGACCTAGCAAAGTATTTGTTTGGAAGCATGCCCTTCGAACAGAACACCAGAGCATGCAGGATCGGTAAATGTACATACCATAGATTGTTGTACATAGAAATAATGGTAGTAACAAGAAATTTTTGATAGGATTCACAGTTTGTCTGGTTATGCTGATTTGTGATGACAACTACTGTACAGTACATAATAAATGTTCATTTTTTTGTTCAACAATAAATGTGAATTCTTCTTCATGGAAAAATAAGACATCCCCTGAAAATAAGACCTAGTGCATCTTTGGGAGCAAAAATTAATATAAGAAACTGACTTATTTTCAGGGAAACACGGTATGTCAAATTACATCAATTCTACAGTGCAAATGCACCCTAAGTTGTGCCAGCAAACAATCTTTCTCTCTCTCCCTATCTATGTCTTGGCAAGCTTTAAGCACTTAGTTGAACCTTGTTATAGAAAACTCCTATTTCTGTTTCTAAAACTATGGTTTTAATATTGCTTTTAATTTGATAGTGTTTTGATGTTATAGCTAATTGAATTGTATTTTAACAGTAACAATTACATGTTTTCATTATTACTTTTTCTCTCTACCTGTTTTAATTGGCAAGCTGTCTTTAGTCCCGAGGTGGAAAGGTAAGCTACAAATACCACAAAACACAATTATTGAAATGGCACCAGTGTGAATGCAACCAGGGACAGGGAGATAACTATAGACAAAGAGTTTGGCTTGACAGGGAGTCTTGGAATAAAAATGACATTTTATCAACAGAAAAGGAGAGGCCAGAAGGTTCAGCTTTTGTTTTTACATTACTGTTAACTTTCTTTTATTGACCCAAACCTTTTGCAAAGAAATTAAAAACAAACTTTCAAGCTCATCCTCCTTAGGATGCCAGAAAAGAAAAGAAAAGAAAGCAAATTCACTTCATAAGAGCAGTCTTTCTCTCTAGGTTATAATATTTGCATTTGAATAAAAAGCCATTGAAAATCAAATAAAAGCTTCAAGGTCGAAAGTCTTTTATTAGGAACTAAAGCCTTCAAGGGGAATTTAAGCAATTATTCTCAACCAAAGCACTCATCAGTTCAAACATATCATTGCTTCTAAATTATAAGTGATAAAATCCCATGTTGTATAACAATTGCAGCTATGATAGCAATTTTAAAATATAATGTTTCTGTAGATCCATGTATAGTCAAAGCAAGCCATTAATATATTTACAGATCAGTTATGCCTTTGGTAGAATAGACTGAAGGAATTTTTATTTGATAAAAATGAAGATAAGGTCTTATTCTAGCAAAAGCAATCATTACCATGGAATATTACAAATTAGATATTAATATCATAACCCTACCTGGAGTCCTGAATTTGATTACATATGTGAAAATCACACTCAGCAGACTAGTACAAATGTACTTTTACAGTATGCTTTCCATATCCATGGAGATATGTTCTGGAACTTATTGTAGAAACAAAAAACAGTGGATAACATTGTCTTGTATTTTAGGCCTGTTCCTGGGGTTATTTAGGGCAGTGATTCAGAAAATTGCATTGGATTGACCACATTAGCTCTGGTTTTTTAGATATGATTATTATCATGCTTTTCTGTGGATGAGCAGATGTTGACTGGTAATAATAATAATAATAATAATCATCATCATCATCATCATCATCATCATCATCAATATAAAGCAACACATAAACCAGTTAAAACTATTAAAATACATTATGAATTAAAAAATAGTTTGTTGCACAGCTCCACTCTAATAGATGGGCTTCTGGGTATATTTGATCTGCTGATTCAAAAAATAGCACCAGCTTTCTCCTATCAACTCTAGGTTTTGAGATACAAAACTGACGCCATCTACCAAATAATGAACAGTACAAATGTTCAGGCTGACTTTCACACCATGGGTTGTCATTTATGGTCTTCATATTTGCTCTTTCAGAATGAGTATTTCTCTATCTTTTTCTCCCTCACACACACTCTTTCCCCTAATGCTTCTTTCAAGTTAGTGCTTTTCTGGCATTCAACTCACCATAATTACCTGATTCACCAAGAGAGTAACAATTTCACTGTCGAAGACAGAAGCAATTTCACACTAATGAGTCCCCAAAAGCAAGAGCGGAAATGCCCGTGCCCCCCCCCCTGATTGCTGTATCAGTCCTTGGCACTACAATTTTAGATTTCCCCAGAAAGCATCTATTAGCATTCTTGTGACATTTGTCTGCCAAGCCTCTGCCTGACAATACAGACACAAGACATTCTTTCTCCTATCAATGCCATCTCACCCTGAAAATGTTACATTATCTAAAAAGTCAAAGTGACCAGAAACATTTCGGAGAAAATGGCACCACGAAGCAAAACATCTTCATTTTAATAAGAAATCATAGCAAAAGTACACTACCTTTCATTTTACAATAGCAGTGTACACAGTGTAATCAAAAATCTTACAATATACAGGGGAAAGAATAAAGGGGCATTTAAACTGTGACTTCATGTGTGAATATTTGTACTGTATTTACATTCAAAGGTGTTGTACCTTCATAAATAAATAGAAGTATTGCATCACTGGAGCAGAGAGTGATCTCTTCTGAATCATCCCTTACAAATATTTCTGACTTTCAGGCATCGACTTTCTGTGATTAAAAACAATTCAATTAATTTGTTCTTGTTGCTAGGTTATACAAAGGTTAGATACAGAGAAAATATGTACATGCTTCAGTCATCACAGCTCTCTTCTTCCAAGGACTACAGAACCAAACCAAATGTCAGTTTTCTTTATGAACAAAATTGTAGAAGACTAGGTTATCTGTCATAGAGACAATCATTAGGAAACCACTAGAAAATCCTAAATGTATGTGAACCTTTTGGGGCAGCGTTTGCAAGTGTCTATGGACTTCATCAGACAATCTTTGGGCTCTGTTTCCATGTGTTTAGAAAACAGAGCCCCAGAGAGTGCCATGGAAGCTATCACATGATGAATGTCAGGACCCAGGCTGCGGAGCACCAATAACCATGCGCAGAGACCAGAATCTATCTAATATCTTTATTAAGGAAATATATAAAGTCAATAAAAACAAGTGAAGAATATAGTTCAGAAGTAGACCTTTCAGGAAAGGTCAAATATAGTCCAGGAAAACAATGTCCAATATGTGATATTAGAGTCCAAAGTTATAATCCAATAACCGAAACACACACTTGCCAAGCAAAGTGTGGGGAGATGACAAGGTCCTTTAGTCCATGGAGGCTTGACAACAAGGCTGGAAAACAACTAGATACTTGACTAAGCAAGACTTGATACGAGGCAACAAGGAACAAGAACAGGGTCCGTGGCAAGGTCTGTGAAACAAGGCGGCTTGAAACTTGGTCCGGGAACGAGGAGCTGGGATTACGAAGTCCACACGCGATCTTACTCCACAAGCTGACGAATTGACTCCGCAAGGTTTCCTTCGCGGGAAAACACCTAAATAGGGTCTCGCTTCCCGCCAGAATAACATTTTCCCTGGAGAACTAGAAGTGAAACTCAACTCTGTCCAGATGCATGACTCCTTAGAATTTCCCAAGGGAAGCAGACCTAATCAGCTAATTGTTTGGCTGCAATTCTGGCGCTCCAGCGATTCGCCTCCCTAGCGCCTCTATCTTTATTATAATTGTCCTTTCGAGAAAATGGGGGAGAATTCTGCCCAAGGCTTGTTTGGCTAACTTCTTGAGGGCAAACATCCTGCAGGTTTCTGGCTGAAACGGTGTAAATCCCATGTTTTCCTCTTCGTCTGCCACCATAGTACTAGGAACGGGACTACAAGGCCCATGAGACATCACAATGAAAAGGCATTTCTGCTGAGACTCCGTGGCATTCTGTTTCCTAAGCTCATGGAAATAGAGCCTGAAGACCATCTTCAGGAGTTGAGTGTTATCCAACTCCAAACTGGAGAATGTGGGAGAAGACGGGAAAAGGCCTAGAAAGATCTAGCCATCCCAGAAGATGGGGAAAGATGGTGGGGAACAGGTAAGACAATTCCCTCTGCTTCCCCCACTTTCCCCCTGCCTGTCTGATGAAGTCCTATGTGTATAATCTGGTTACTCTGGAGCAAGGAGCCCCGGGTGGCTCAATGGATTAAACCCTTGTGCCGGCAGGACTGCTAACCAACAGGTCAGCAGTTCAAATCCAGGGAGAGCGGGTGAGCTCCCTCTATCAGCTCCAGTTCCATGCAGGGACATGAGAGGAGCCTCCCACAAGGATGGTAAAGGATCAAAACATCCAGGCGTCCCTGGGCAATATCCATGCAGACAGCCAATTCTCTCTCACCAGAACGACTTGCCATTTCTCAAGTTGCTCCTGACACAGAAAAAGAAACTCTGGCGCAATATGGTGAATCTTATTTTCTGAGCTGTCCTTGGAAAATGCTAGTATCTGAATTCTATAAATAGTGAGGACTGAGTATGACCCAGCTAACAGCTACACACTGGCACACATATCTGATTTTTAAGTAGCTTCCCAAAATGAACATATATCCAGTGTATTTCTGAATTATGCTGAAATCTCAGTGATAATTTGGAAATCATTCCATTTTACAGGACATTCTAATCAATATTTATGCTATAGTGGCACACAATGACTTCTAGGGTGGCTATTTATTTATTTATTTATTTATTTATTTATAGCATTTTTACCCCGCCTTTCTCACCCGAGGGGACTCAAGGTGGCTTACATAGATTGGCAAAATTAATGTCCAAAACAATTCACTAAAATCAACAGCACATACAAATCAAATAACAATACAGAGTAAAAACACATACAAAATTTAAAACATATATATATTTAAATTTGATTCTGCTCCAAATTTTAGCCCAAACTAACTTCCCCAGGATGATGGTTTGTTCCAGGGAGACTATTAAAGTAATTTGAATGGTCCCTTTAAAGTACAGATTACCATCCAGCACAGATTGACCATCACATACTGATATAGTGCAAAATGTACAGGTTGGCCAGCAATATAAAGGAATTACAGTAGAGTCTCACTTATCCAACATAAACGGGCCAGCAGAATGTTGGATAAGCGAATATGTTGGATAATAAGGAGAGATTAAGGAAAAGCCTATTAAACATCAAATTAGATTATGATTTTACAAATTAAGCACCAAAACATCATGTTATACAAAACATTTGACATAAAAAGTAGTTCATTACACAGTAATGCTATGTAGTAATTGCTGTATTTACGAATTTAGCACCAAAATATCACAATGCATTGAAAACATTGACTACAAAAATGCGTTGGATAATCCAGAACGTTGGATAAGCGAGTGTTGGATAAGTGAGACTCTACTGTATCTCTGTATATATATTACAGACGACAATAGCCCTTTCCCCATATCTTTTCCCAGTACATTATAAACTTTGCATGAACCTGCCCTGGGGCTGGAATAAGATGGTTGAATCTACGAGCAGTTTCAATAACAGAGTCCTCTTAGCATGCATATGTGATGTCTCATAATACTACAATAGAAATTAATGAGCAAAGAATAAATACAAATATACATTCCAAAAAAATCCCAATATCATTGCTTCAGCTTCAGTTACACTAATAGCCTGATTCTATGCATTATAACTCAATTACTCCAGTAGCACACAAAATGTTGATTATAATAGAAACAGCAAGTCATTGCAGTAAGGATAGGATAGTAAAAACTGTAAAATTGCATACATATAACGGTAGTGAATATTTCCAGAACTACGTACACAGAAAAGCAGTCCTTGGTAAACCAAGGTCTAAGAAAATTAGAAATCTACTGGCACAGTAATCACAAGGATCCCCAGATCACTGAAATTAGAAGTAAAAGTGAGAAGTGGAATTTTGTTTGTGAATGCCCATTTAGATGTAAGAAAGAGGAGATGAGAACATCCACAGTCCACTTCTTTGCAAGTGATAATAATAATAAAGGCTGTTTGCCCTCCCAATCACATAATTTTGTATACCATTCCAGAGGGGAAAAATTCCCTTGAAGCTTCTTTTTAAGTTCTACTAGCATTTAAAATCTTGAAAATTAAAATAATGAATGCAAAACAACTGTGGAAAGAATCTACTCATTCTAAGCAGAAATCTATTCACCCAATACAAAGACAAAATGTTGATTTATTCAAACAGATGCATACTTATATACTCATGTAAAGACTTATACAAATCCACTCACTCCCAATAGAAAACATATACAAACAAACCACTCCTACCAATTTCAGCTTTTAATTACTATTCTTTTCTCTTTGACTCTGTCTGAATCTATTGTGTATTTCCCCTGCTTATAAGTTTATTGATTTTTAAATAAAAGATAAGCCTTTCTCGGGAATGTTTATTAATAGTATCAATGGCTGGCCATTTCATAAAATAAAATCGTGGATCTTGAACAGTTGCAGGATATCCCAATATTGTGGACCTTTGGTATCCATTGGGTTCGATTCCAGGACCCCTTATGGATACCAGAATCTATGGATGCTCAAATCTCATTATATACAATGACATAATAAAATGGTGTGGTTTATATAAGATTCCAAAACCAAGGTTTGCTTTTGGATGGTGGAATCCATTGAGACAGAACCTGTGGATACAAAGGGCAGGCTGTAGATCCATTTATGAAAGTCAAGCAGTCCTCAAGAACAGCCTCCACTCTTCCACTTTTGGAATTTGGCAGGGAAAGTTGAGCAATCTTCTGAGCATGCCCAGTCACCAAGCGTGCTCTTTAGTCACTCAGACATTAGACATATTCAGTAGTCCTCAGCCAACATAGAAGACTTCCAGATGTTACTAAAGTGGCTAGGAAAGAAGGATCAACTTACTGACTTTCCTTTAGTCTTTGGCCATGCCAACTATAGGCCTAGATCAATTCCACCAATCAAATTATTGGCAATCTGGGGCCATTCACACCACACAATCATAGCACTACTATTCCACTTTAATTACCAAGGTTCCATCCAATACATTCTGGGGCTTCTAGTTTGGTTAGGAGGTGGAGAGCCATAGAATTCTAGATGCATCTCCCAAAAGCAATCCAGAAAATAAAAGTGTTATAATTTTGCAGTCGCTTCTGGTGTGAGAGAATTGGCCATCTGCAAGGATGTCTCCCAGGGGATGCCCGGATGATATTTTCATCATCCTTGTGGGGGGCTTCTCTCATTTCCCTGCATGGGGAGCTGGAGCTGACAGAGGGAGCTCATCCATGCTCTCCCCAGATTCGAACCTGCAACCTTCAGGTCAGTAATCCAACTTTCAAGTCAACAGTCCTAACAGCACAAGGGTTTAACCCATTGCACCACTGGATGCTCCTTGCAGTTTTTCAAGTCACTCCTGACACACAAAGAATTGCAGTGTGGTTGGCACTGACTGCCTCACCAAATAGATAGAAACAGTCACTCAGCTCTTTTTTAAAAAAGAAAAGAAATGTTTCTTGAGTACAAACCATTTCATACACAGCACTGGAAAATACTACTGATCCTCGCTGAATTGTTTTCATATCACTTGTGAATTGCTGTCATATCACCTGGCATGCAATGTACTTCATGTTGCCATCTTCTTTGTATTTACTTATTAAGTACATTTCTATCTACTGAAAAATGTTATGCAAACCCAAAAAGAAATTACTGCATCTGTTTTTTTGATGAGCATTCCCACCCTCATGATTCTTGTTCATTTTTAATAGGTTTGTTTTAGAAACCAGATGACAGTTGAGAAAGGTTGGCTTGGATTCTTAGTGTCCCCAAGTTTATAGTTAACTAAATTATTTCCTGCAGCATCTCATTTTGCCTCTGTAGGAGCGGGACCTGAACTTAGTAAGGTAATTATCACAGAGAAAAAATAGTGAGACAGAGTCAGTGCACAGAGTCATATCACCATCTTCTGCGGTTCAAACTATATTTCTGCTGAGGGTATAAGAAAATCCAGTCAAGGATGAGGAACACAGCAAGTCATTACATAGACAGAACAGTTGTCCTGATACAAAATCCAGCAGCCGGTCCCTCACATCAGTACCATACAAATTGCACCATCTGGTCAACATGATAAAAGTATCCTTATAAGGACCTTGGTGATTAGATACTCAGCTATAAAAACAAGGTTTAAGTAAATAACTGTGATTTTTCTTTCTTCTTCTATCAAGAGGAATTTGATGCCTGCCAGCCTTAGTGTCTAGTTCAGCCTTTCAAAGGCTTCAGGAACAGAGAATGTTATGTATAGATTAATCAATTCACAATAAGACAACCAGGAAGTCATCTTGAGTCATGGCTCCATGTTTTAGGCCAGCTGCCAAGATTATGTGAGCCTCCATCTGCATTTATTCAAAACCTAAAAGAAAAAGGACCAAAGCTATTTGCATTTACCAGGGATACCACCAACATTGTTCTTGGGATATATTATCCTTGCTGAATAGTATGAGGTTCTGGTTCTGCTCAGTTTTCTATTTAATACCCAAAAGTGAGCCATAGGGCTTCCTGTTCTCCTAGTCCCTCCATTTTCACATCAGAAATTTTGCCAGCAGTAACTCAGATCTTGTCTGATCTTGGGTGCTAAGCAGAGTCAGTACTGGTTGTTACTTGGACAGGTGATTGCCAATGAATATCAGGTTCTGTGGGCTCTATTTCAGAGGAAGGAAAGAAGCAGAAAAAGTCATTCCATGACACACACCTGGCTTACAATCTAAGCCTGAGGGAGAGAGTAGATTAAGCAGACCCAGCAGAAACTGTCTCTTCTCTCGATATGCAGCCAGGGCATTGACAGTTGAGGTGGAATGAGTGCCTTTCATCCCCTTCTGATCCATGCATGATGGATCTGTGCCTGCTTCTCCCTCTTTCCATCTGAGGCTAAGGCAGTGGCAGTTGGGATGGAAGGAGAGTCTTTTGTCTTCTTCTGAGTCTAGGAATGGTCAAATTGTGCTTGCCACTTCTCAGCTTTCTCCATGACCAGGACAGTGGCAGTTTGTGTCTGAGCCTATTCATGATGGAGCCGTGTCTGCCTCTCTCTTTCTCCCTCTCAGGCCAGAACAGCTGCAGTTGGGATGGAAGGAAGATCTTTTATCCACTACTAATCATGATATCTTTGCATTTGTCCCAGTGGTGGCTAGCGGCTTTGATTTCTGAGGTGCAATTAATCTATTCTGGTCTTTATTCCAGGTGTGAAAGAAACTATCCAAAGTGCTGAACCTGTTTTGGGGATAGGGGTCCAGTACTGCAAACATCCTCTTAAGGTCAAGGTAAAGGTTTTCCCCTGACATTAAGTCTAGTCGTGTCCAACTCTGGGGCTTGGTGTTCATCTCCATTTCTAAGCTGAAGAGCTGGAGTTGTCCGTAGACACCTCCTAGGTTATATGGTCAGCATGACTGCATGGAGCGCTGTTACCTTTGTCAGAGTAATTTGCAGCGCAGCAGTAGTTGGAGTCAGTGGAACGCAGAACAAAGTGACATCCAGAGACTTTGGTAAAACTATATACAAAGTTTTACTGTACAATACAAACAGACTTGCAGACAATAGACACAGGACTCTCACTGTAGGCAGACAGAACAGAACTGATGCAATCAGTAATGCATACACACACTTGTGTCTGGACACTCCCCAGCTCCAGCCACACATCAAGGTCATCACAGCTTCTCAGTAATTAACTCTTTACAGACTATAGTACACTCTGGATGATGCAATCAGTATGCAATACAAACCAAGACACAAATTGCATTTAAACACTATCAATACACAAATCCCACATTAACAACCTTCCCACCGGAGTGGTGCCTATTGATCTACTCACATTTGCATGTTTTCGAACTGTTAGGTTGACAGAAGCTGGGGCCAAAAGAAGGAGCTCACCCCACTCCCCGGATTCAAATAGCTGACCTTTCAGTCAGCAAGTTCGGCAGCTCAGAGGTTTAATCTGCTGTGCCACCGGGGTCTCCTCTTAAAAGTATGAAATAAAACATAGTGTGGATTCACTGTATTCCTGACATAAAAGTCCTAGCTGTGTATTCTGGGCTTTTTTTTTTACCTTCTTTTCCTGGGAAATTTAGCAGCAGTTTCTCACATAAGCTTTTTCCTATTTTCTAACGCAATTCAATTATTTCCCAGTGAGTAATGACAGCCCACACACATACTTCTTTGCTGTTTGTTTCTAGGAAGCCTCTGTTTGAATTTTCTGCTTGACCCTTGCCACTGCCACGTGGATGAATGTGACACTGTCAAGTTGTGAGACATCTGACACAATGTCACTCTTTTTGCTTCTAGCACCCACCTCTGTTTGGTTGCAGTTGCCCCTGCCACTTGGATGACAAACAAAACATTGAACTGTCTAGCACAGTGCCACATTGAATTATGGCTGCCACAGAAAGACACATAAATAGAGGACATTCCAGTTTCTGATTATAGATATACTGTTAACTTGTATACATATATAAATTGTAAGGTTCCTTGAACTGCTTTAGAAAAGATGTGGAAGAAATGTCATAATCAACCAAAACAATTACAGTAGAGTCTCACTAATCCAAGCCTCACTTATCCAAGCCTCTGGATAATCCAAGCCATTTTTGTAGTCAATGTTTTCAATATATCGTGATATTTTGGTGCTAAATACGTAAATACAGTAATTACAACATAACATTACTGCGTATTGAACTAATTTTTCTGTCAAATTTGTTGTTAAACATGATGTTTTGGTGCTTAATTTGTAAAATCATAACCTAATTTGATACGTAATAGGCTTTTCCTTAATCCCTCCTTATTATCCAAGATATTCGCTTATCCAAGCTTCTGCCGGCCCATTTAGCTTGGATAAGTGAGACTCTGCTGTGTTTTTATTTGTCCGCAGAAAATAAGAGAAAAAAGAGGAGTTGTACTGGCAAGTGAAAAATTACCCAAGTCATATGGATTTTGTTATATAGGGTTGCAAAGATTCACACTAAGATTCTCTGCACCAGGGTTGCCTAACACTTGAAAAACCAATTCAAGGACCATGTTTTGAATATTTTCAATAGCAGTGACTAGGTCCTGATATTTCTGTAAGCCAAAAAAAGTCTTTAGTTCACAGACACTGTGAAGCTATGTGAGACAGTGAGAAATTGGAATACTTCTTTAAAGATGAGAAGTGAGAGACAGGAGTAAAGGGAGCATCATACTCTTTTTGCCTCGTGTTTGTCCTGTCTTTTTTATTGCTTTATAGTTCTTTTTCTACACAGCAATGGTCAAATTATTAGAATCCTGATATAAGAGGAGAGGTAGATAAGTGATTAAAATTGAACATACTACTTTTTACACATTTTAAGTGAGCAATATATGTAATACCATAATCATCATCATCATCATCATCATCATCATCATCATCATATCCTCAGCTGCTGTAAGAAAATCACACAGACAGACTACAAACAGAGGCACAACTATGTGGCCCAAATGATTCATTGGAACTTATGCCTCAAGTACCACTTGCCAGCAGCAAAGAACTGGTGGGATCACAAACCTGCAAAAGTATTGGAAAATGAGCACACAAAGATACTGTGGGACTTCCAAATCCAGACTGACAAAGTTCTGGAACACAACACACAAGACATCACAGTTGTGGAAAAGAAAAACATTTGGATCATTGATGTTGCCATCCCAGGTGACAGTCGCATTGACGAAAAACAACAGGAAAAACTCAGCCGCTACCAGGACCTCAAGATTGAACTTCAAAGACTCTGGCAGAAACCAGTGCAGGTGGTCCCGGTGATGATGGGCACACTGGGTGCCGTGCCAAAAGATCTCAGCCGGCATTTGGAAACAATAGATATTGACAAAATTATGATCTGTCAACTGCAAAAGGCCACCTTACTGGGATCTGCACGCATCATCCAAAAATACATCACACAGTCCTAGACACTTGGGAAGTGTTCGACTTGTGATTTTGTGAAACGAAATCCAGCATATCTATCTTGTTTGCTGTGTCATAAAATAATAATAATAATTATTATTATTATTATTATTATTATTATTATTATTATTATTATTGACACAACGACATTGTATGACACAGCAAACAAGATAGATATGCTGGGTTTCGTTTCACAAAATCACAAGTCGAACACTTCCCAAGTGTCTAGGACTGTGTGATGTATTTTCGGATGATGCGTGCAGATCCCAGCAGGGTGGCTTTTTGCAGTTGGCAGATCGTGATTTTGTCAATGTCTATTGTTTCCAAATGCCGGCTGAGATCTTTCGGCATGGCACCCAGTGTGCCCATCACCACCGGGACCACCTGCACTGGTTTCTGCCAGAGTCTTTGAAGTTCAATCTTGAGGTCCTGATAGCGGCTGAGTTTTTCCTGTTGTTTTTCGTCAATGCGACTGTCACCTGGGATGGCAACATCAATGATCCAAACCTTGTTCTTTTCCACAACTGTGATGTCTGGTGTATTGTGTTCCAGAACTTTGTCAGTCTGGATTCGGAAGTCCCACAGTATCTTTGCGTGCTCATTTTCCAATACTTTTGCAGGTTTGTGATCCCACCAGTTCTTTGCTGCTGGCAGGTGGTACTTGAGGCATAAGTTCCAATGAATCATTTGGGCCACATAGTTGTGCCTCTGTAGTCTGTCTGTGCAATTTTCTTACAGCAGCTGAGGATATGATCAATGGTTTCATCTGTTTCCTTGCACAGTCTGCATTTTGGGTCATCAGCTGATTTTTCGATCTTGGCCTTAATTGCATTTGTCCTGATGGCTTGCTCCTGGGCTGCAAGGATCAGGCCTTCTGTCTCCTTCTTCAGGGTCCCATTTGTGAGCCAGAGCCAGGTCTTCTCCTTATCAGCTTTTCCTTCAATTTTGTCAAGGAACTTTCCATGCAATGTTTTGTTGTGCCAGTTGTCAGCTCTAGTTTGTAGTGTGGTTTTCTTGTACTAGTTTTTTGTCTGCTGTGCTTTGAGGAGTTTCTGATTTTTGACTTCAATCAAAGCAGGTTCTTCACTTTGCTTTACATATTCTGCCAGGGCATGTTCTTCTTCTTTGACTGCTTGTTTTACTTGTAGGAGTCCTCTGCCCCCTGATCTTCTAGGCAGATATAGCCGGTCAACATCACTGCGAGGGTGCAGTGAATGATGAATGGTCATGAGTTTTCTTGTTTTTCTGTCCAAATTGTCCAGTTCCATCTGTGTCCAGTTTATGATGCCAGCAGTATATCTTATGACAGGTATGGCCCAGGTGTTTATGGCCTTGATGGTGTTGCCTCCATTGAGCTTGCTTTTGAGAATTTTTCTGACCCTTTGTGTGTATTCTTTGCTGACCACAGTTTTCACATGTTCATGCTTGATGTTGTCCAGCTGTAATATGCCCAGATATTTATAGGCCTCTGGCTGGTGACACTTTATTGTTTGGCCATTGGGCATATTTATGCCCTCACTTTCAATGATTTTTCCCTTCTTCAATGCCACTGTCGAACATTTGTCCAAACCAAACTCCATGTTGATATCAGTGCTAAAAATTCGGACAGTGTTGGTCAGAGAATAATATTTTTTTACAAATCCCGATGGCGTTTTTACAAATCCCGATGGCGTCCAGGCACTTGATGATCCAGCTGTGTGGGAGATAATAATAATAATAATAATAATAATAATAATAATAATAATAATAATAATAATAATAATTATTATTATTATTATTATTATTATTATTATTATTATTATTATTATTATTATTTTATATTTATTGATGTTGTTGTTGTGTGCCTATGGTGATCCTCAAACAGGGTTTGCCATTGCTTTGCTCTGAAGCTGAAAAAGCATGACTTGCCCAGTAAGTGTCCATGGCCAAGCTGAGATTTGAACCCAGGTCTTCCAATGTCAGATCACTACACTTAATTAGCTCTAAATCAAAGGATGACTGAAACATACAGCAACACTGTCATCTGATTTTCTTTCAGGATTTCTTCAGCAGTTGTTTGCCCTTGCCTTTTTCTTTGGTTGAAACAGAGTGTCTTGCTCAAGGGCAGCCTGGGAGTTTCCATACCTGAGTGAGTTTCAAAATTTGGTTTTCCAGAATCCTAATCCAAAAGTCAATCCACTAGACTGGTATTCCCCAAGTTACAAACATCAGACTTACAAACAACTCACAGTTAAAAATGGGGGTGAGACAACAGGAAGTGAGAGAAATCTTCCCTCAGAAGGGAAATACACTTCTGGAAGAGTTATCATGGGAAAAGGTGTCTCCACTGAAGCTTTAGCACCAATCCTTTGAAACACAAGAAAGCAATTTTTTCAAAATCCGATTATCACAGGGACAGAAATTGAGGTGAAATTTTCTGAACAAGGGCACAGAGAGAAAAACAAACACCACAGGACTATTCACCTTTCCCTATTCTATCCAAAACATATATATAAGTACTTGTTCCGACTTACATAAAAATTCAACTTAAGAACAAACCTAAAAAACCTATCTTGTTTGTAACTTGTATACTGTCTGTCTTGTACTACACTGATTCTCATATTTATATTTACAGGAGGAAAGGAAAGGGGAAAAGGGGGAACATTTACAGGAGATGGAATAATACATAACGTATCTTCTTCCATCCTGCTCTCAAATCCAGCCCTGGCTCACATATGCTTAAAAGATTATGTCATCTTAGCTCACTCCAACCTAATTAGCTTTGAACCATTTGGTGAATTGACATCAATACATTTAAACTAGAAACTAATTATTTAGTAAAACACTTAATCAGGAAATTATTTACCTTTTCAAAGAAAAGATTTTGTGTGTTATATTTGGGTTCAAAAGAATGCATACGATTTTAATTATTGGTTTAGAAGAAGCTCTAATTCCCTAGATTACACTACAGAAACAAAACAGCTACTGGAGAGATTTTCCATCTTAAAAACCCCTCTGAGAAAAATTAATATTCATACACAGCTGCCCATTCAAGACTAAGTAAGTAATTATCCCAGTTTAGCTAATTCCCACTGAGTGGTCTGCTTCTCTTACATTTTTATGCATCTTGACACTTTTTTAAAAAAAAAATCACAAGTAGAATAGAAAGATTTTGAAGTACAAGATAGATCATTTTTTTTGTCTGAAAAAGATCTCCAGTGAAGGGGAAATCCATTCATATGCCCTATGACTAATACCAGCATATTCTAAGCTTCTAACCATAGTGCAAGACCAAAGAAATTAATATTTATAACACAAATATGAAAAGACTCATAATTCAGATTGAAATGTAGTGTCAGTTTCAAAATGTTTAAGATTGTGGATTATACATCATTCCTTTTTTATAGCAGGAGTAACCTACTCATGGATTCAAAGGCTAAGCAAATGTTCGTACCAAAAGAGAAGATATAAGGGCCAAGAACCATTGGAAATCCAGAACTTCCTAGAGCTCATGATATTGGACCAGAAAGTTCAACACTAAAGAGTGTGAAAATTCTTCAAATCCAAGGACTAAATTTAATTTAAGAGAGGTGCGTAGGACTTGTTTCCAGACTATCTGAAAGGCTGTATCTCCCCATATGTCCCTGCCCAAGTGTTATAATCTTCTGGGGATGACTTCCTCTACAAGCTACCATCCTCCTAGGGATATTTGGTGAGGAGAGATCCTTCTTGGTAGTTGTGCTTTAGATTATGGAACTCAGTTGACTCCCTCTCTATTCTCTTTTTGCTTTCTCCTTCCCTTTTAAAAATAGCTCAACTGATTGTGTTAGAATAGTGGTTTCCAATATTTTGGTCCTCCAGAAGCTTTGACTTCAGTCCCCAGATTTCCTGACTGCAGGCCAAGCAGGTGAGGCTTCTAGCAGCTGAAGTCAAAGACACCTTGAAGACCAAAGTTGGTAACTTTACCATGAAAAGAAAAGGTTTTCCCCTGACATTAAGTCTAGTCGTGTCTGACTCTGGGGGTTGGTGCTCATCTCCATTTCTAAATCAAAGAGCCGGTGTTGTCCATAGACACCTCCAAAGTCATGTGGCCAACATGACTGCATGGAACACCATTACCTTCCTGCCTGAGCGGTACCTATTGATCTACTCTCGTTTGCATGGTTTTGAACTGCTAGGTTGGCAGTGTTGCACCCCTAGGCTGAGTAGGCACCTCAAAACCACACTGAAGCCCCATAATATAAGCAAGCAAGCCATTTATTGAAGATTATATGCAAGCAATAGCAAGTCAAAGTTCAAAGTCAATAGAATGGGTTTAAATCCACAAGAATAAAGTACTCAAAAATCTTGAAGCAAGAGTCTATAAAAGTCACTCAAAGAACATAGTCCAAACCAAATATCAAAGTTAGTCCCAAGAAAGGTATCAAAAATAGTCCAAGTAAGATATCAAGGATTAATCCAAGGCATAAGTCAAACTGGAACACAGGAAGCCAAAGCAGGAACACAGGAAGGTATAAGGTCAATGCTGGAACACAAGGTAAGGGTCTTGGCTGGAGCAGAAATCCACACTGCAAGGTTACAGGAACATTCAACTGGATACACAGAAATCCCCAGAAACAAGAACAAGGCTGGAACTAGAATGAAGGTACAAAGTTGCACAAAACAACAGGAAATTCACAGGAGCACAAAGCAGAAATCTTCTTCTTTTGAATAAGCAAAGTTACCACCTTTCAATCTTTCAGAGAAAGCAGCCCATGAGAAGTCTGCTCATTATTTCATTTCAATAGCAATCTGTTATCGAAGGCTTTCATGGCTGGGATCACAGGGTTGTTGTATGTATTCTGGGCTGTATGGCCATGTTCTAGAAGTATTCTCTCCTGATATTTCACCCACATCTATGGCAGGCATCCTCAGAGGTTGTGAAGCATGGAGAAACTACCCTGTTTCCCTGAAAATAAGACATCCCCAAAAAATAAGACCTAGTAGGAGTTTTGTTGAATTGCTAAATATAAGGCCTCCCCCGAAAGTAAGGCCTAGCAAAGGTTTTGTTTGGGAGCATGCCCAGCGCCTGCCAAACAGAACACCGGAACATTCAGGATTGGTAAATGTACATACCAGTTGTACATGGAAATAATGATAGTAACAAGAAATTCTTGATAGGATTCACAGTTTGTCTGGTTTGTGATGACAACTACTGTACAGTATATAATAAATGTTCATTTTTTTGTTCAACAATAAATGTGGATTCTTCATGGAAAAATAAGACATCCCCTGAAAATAAGACCTAGCACATCTTTGGGAGCAAAAAATAATATAAGGCACTGTCCTATTTTCGGGGAAACACGGTAGGTAAGGAAGGTTAATATATATCTGTGGAGAGTCCAGGGTGTGAGAAGAGTTCTTTGTCAGTTTGAAGTCAGCATGAATGTTGCATTAATTACCTTAATTAGCATTGGAAAGGTTTGTCTGTTGCCTGGAGGGCATCCTTTGTTTAGAGTCATTAGCCGTCCCTGGAGCTCCTCTGCCCTCAGAGTGTTGCTTTCCATCTACTGTTCTGATTTTTGAGTTTTTTAATACTGGTAGCCAGATTTTGTTCATTTTCATGGTTTCCTCCTTTCTGTTGAAGTTGTTCACATGCTTGTGGATTTCAATGGCTTCTCTGTGTAGTCTGACACGATAGTTGTTGGAGTGGTCAAGCATTTCTGTGTTCTCAAATAATATACTGTGTCCAGGTTGGTTCATTAAGTGCTCTGCTATGGCTGATTTCTTTGGTTGAGTTAGTCTGCAGTGCCTTTCATGTTCTTTGACCCGTGTTTGGGCGCTGTGTTTGATGGTCCCTTTGTATACTTGTCCACAGCTGCATGGTATCCAGAAGACTCCTGCAGAGGAGAGAGGATCCCTCTTGTCTTTTGCTGACCATAGCATTTGTTGGATTTTTTTTGTGGGTCTGTAGATAGTTTGTAGGTTGTGCTTCTTTATCAGTTTGCCTATGCAAAGAGAATACTTCTAGAACATGGCCATACATCCTGGAATACATACAACAACCCTCAATAGCAATCATTTACTGTGTCTGACACACTCCCTTTCTCTCCTCTGCTGAGTTATTGCTTTCCTTCTGTCAAGCTCATTAGCCTTATCATTTCCAGAATCCAAACTAGAATGTCCATCTGGCACCAGGAGATTCAACCTTAACTCCTTTGAAGAATGCAGTTCAAGCTGCCTGCTTGAAACCATTATGCCTCTGGTCCCAGAATCCACTGGGACAAACTCTGGCTGCATCTCAGGTCCAAACCCAGAGTCCTCTGACAAGGCAGGTGAAGGGACAATCACGGGCTGAACATGCCCAACCTCAGGCTCACCTGATAGCACAGATGGAGGCTGGGTTACAACAGACAGAAATTAGGGCTAACAGTGGGAGCTCACCCCGCTCTCTGGATTGAAACCACTGACCTTTGGGTCAGCAAATTCAGCAGCTCAGAGGTTTAATCTGCTGCACCACAGAGAATTATCTAATGTTTATTGTGAGGTTTAAGTCTTCCTAATATCTTTCAATGAATGTGTTACAGTAGTGTTTTAACGGTACTGATTATCAAATGCTTTCTGAACTTGTGTAGCTCATGTTCTTTTAGCCATTTGTTGTAACTTCTATTCTAAACCACCTTGAGTCCCATTTTGGGAGAGAAAGCCAAAATATAAATCAAGTAAATAAACACATTTAACAGAAACCACAAATGTTGAACCAATCTGCCAGCATATTTAAGCTTAAGACTTTTTATGCAAGCATTACTAAACCATAAGAGAGGCATTTTTAGATTTTCAAAAGACAGATGGGGAGAAACCATCAAATGAAAGGTTGGAAAATCTTCCCAACCAAACCTTCTCTGTAACCCGCATCAGCCATTTACTATTAGAGCAATGAGACTTTAGACAACAATGACTTCCTGCATGTTTCTGTTATATGTATGCTGCCTCTAAAATATTTCCCATTTGTTAAGTCATGCATTGTAGGGACGTTTCTATGCAACCACACCATAAGACCAGAGAGCTTTCCAGGTGTGTTTGCAAGCACATAAAAGACTCCTTTCTCTCTCTTTCTTCCTCCCTAAATGGGATGAATGCAGGCTCTGCTGAGCCACTCCTCTTCCTCAACTTTCCAGTAGTTATATGAATGTATCTTTAAATATAATTAGTTTATCTATGAAATGTGCATATTGCTTGTATGTCTTACTTTTCTGACTTTTTAGAGTGCTTCTAAAGGAGATGGAATCTTAATTGAACCAGTCTCCATCTTTCCCAGAAAAGAGACCAACACCCTGAGAATCTCCATTTCCACAGGGATTGGGACAGAGAACCCACACAAATGAGGACAAAACATGAGTATCCCTGGGATGGGGCAAGGCTTCCTTGTATAGCAGGCAGATAGGGGGATGCTGCTGTGCCTTCTCTGAAGCCATAGGGAGCAGAGTAGTGGTAATTTCAGTTGCCAACCACCTCCCTCTGAAGCTTTCGGTGTAAGGTTATTGTAAGGTGACTCAAATTGCTACTACTGTAAAGACAAGGCAAGATAATCTATTTTAAGATATTCTGTACCCCTTCAAAAGTAGAATGAAAATAAATACATACCTACAATAGTTTATAAGAAACAAAGGAGACATAGAAAACTGTAGAATGCCATTTTTAAAAATCTACACACAAATTGAAAATAGTGTATTTTTGCACATTTAATATAATATGTAGTTCAGAAAGAATGAAACCGTAGGTAAACCATTTTACTACAGTGGATTACAAAGCCTAGAATGTTCCTTCCAAGTAATAGTATTTTAATTTCTGCACTAAAAATTAAATATGCAACTAAAAGATTTAAATAATTTTTACTGGAGCATAGCAAATTCTCCAAATAACCAGAAACCTATTTGTCTGAAAAATAATTGCTTCCAGTCTGAGAGCTTCTTGTCTGATAATACAAAGGGAAATATGCATACCTAGATAAGAGTTGTAAAAGTAAAATCACTGTTTGATAGTTTAGAAGGAGAAAAGGTATTCATTTGATAATACCTGTAAGAACACTACCCATGAAATTCAATATTTGTCTCCTTAATGCAGGGATTGCATCAAACTTTGTGACAGGTTTGCAAAGCCTCTTATTCCCCCCCCCCCACACACACACACATATACACACAATGGCAGGAATCCCCTATCATGGTATATATTGCATTATATGTACTGACCTATGTAGCAGAGATGCTCAGAAACCTTGTGCATTGGTACAATTCTTTAGTGAATTATGAAAATGAATAACACGATTTCAGCACAATGTCCATTTCACTCCCTAGCCAGTGATGCACAGACCAATGTACAATGGTATTAATGTGCATGAGGCCCTATGAACATCTGCTTTGATGCACATTCGTTCAAATGTGTATCAGACTATAATGTATCAAGCCCAATGTGCATAAGTCACTTTCAGGATCCCCTACAGAATAACATAAAAACAGTCATTTAGTAGATAATATATGGATGTTATGGGACTACTCAGTTCTAATTCCCACAAGCATAAGTCTACTTGCAAATATGTAAGTCTCCAATAGGATTCCACCTATGGTAAATTTTCAGCATTCCTTGTTAATGTATCTAATACATTATTGTTTTTGGAACAAGAAGAATGACTCTTAGTGAAATTTTGAAATGTCACACTGTATAGTATGTATATTCAATTGCGAATCTGACTTCATAATTTCACAAAATGTTTGTGTTCCATGGTGCCTACTGTCTCATTAAAGCAGATGCTGTATTTCAATTAGCCCTTCTCAGATATTCACTCTTGGAAAGTAAGTACTGAGGCTCCTGCTTGTTCTGCACATAACTCATGAGCTTTAATATACCTTTATAAATTTGTCTAAACCAAATTTGGTTAAAAATAAAGATATTGCTTCCAATAAGAATTCTACCCCAACCCCTTAATTTCTAGCACTGTAGTTATTTAAAGCTTCAGTTGAACATTTAGAAATGAAAGCACGGCACTTTTGGGGGGGGGGGGGGTAAACAGTTTATTAATGAAATGTTACACAACAAAATAGCAAATTATAGCAGATATAGTCAGATAACAATCATTTTGAAATGTACATGCATATCTACATTAGACAATCAGCCTGTTAATTCTAACACTGAGTACATATTATTATCTGTTACTCAAAACATATAGAATTGCTCTTTCTACATGTTATCCACTATTTTCAATCTAGGTTTCTACTCATTTTTTAAAGAAATTAAATATAAGAGTTCACCCTAACATTCAAACAAAGACATACAACGTATTACACACAACAAACCCTGCACGCATCCAAAACCCCTATCCCAAACAAAATAAAACCCTTCCCACACCCGTGCACCCTTCACTATGACTTCCAACCCTGAAGCACTATGAAGCCTTTAAGCCAATTTATCTATCCTTGTTAATAGTAACCCTAAATTCCTAATTGAACTCCTCTATATTACTGACTCTCTATTCAGATATGCTATGGCCAACTTCCATGTTTCTATAAAGTCCTCATTACTTTTGTTCTTCCTATTATTGGTAGGTTTGGCCATTAGCATATATTCCCGCATTCTTTTTCTCAAATCCTTTTAAGTTAAACCTTTTTCCCCTTTCCAGTCTTTGGCTACGGTCAATCTTGCTGCCGCAAAGCTATATTGGTATATTTCTTGGTCCTTTTTGTTATTGTTTTCTCTATGTATACCTAATAGCAGGGGTCCCCAAACTAAGGCCCGGGGCCCACATGCGGCCCATCAAAGCCATTTATCCGGCCCCCACATCACAAGGGCAGAAGGGGGTTGGGATAAATTACCCAAGGGGTCTCCTCTTCTCTTCTATTATTATTGTTGTTGTTATTATTAACATTGAGGCGGAGAGGCCATCTATCAGGGGTGCTTTGCTTGTGCTTTTGGTGCACAAAGGCAAAAGTGGGTTGGACTCAATGGCACAAAGGGTCTCTTCCAACCCTCTTTTTTATTATTATTATTATTATTATTATTATTATTATTATTATTATTAATAATATTATTATCATTGTTATTATTAATATTGAGGTGGAAAGGCCATCTGTCAGGGGTGCTTTGCTTGTGCTTTTGGTGCAAAAAGGCAGAAGGGGGTTGGACTCAATGGCACAAAGGGTCTCTTCCAACCCTCTTTTTTAATTATTATTATTATTATTATTATTATTATTATTATTGTTTGGTGGCCAACTATAATCTGGCCCTCCAATGTTCTAAAGGATCATGAACTGGCTCCCTGTTTAAAAAGTTTGGGGACCCCTGCCTAATAGACACAATCCTGGGCTTTTTTAAATCTTATTATGTAGCATTTTATTTGTCTCTTTAATTACCTTATTCCAAAATGCCTGTATGGTCACACACGTCCACCACATGTGGATGAATGTCCCTTTCTGTTTCCTACACCTCCAGCAAATACCTTGTTGTGATTTATCTATTTTTGCCAATGTTGCTGGGGTGATATAGCATCTATAAAACATTTTATATTGATTCTCCCTAATTGATCCAGATATTGTGAATTTGAATTCTTTGTTCCATAGGTACTCCCAGTTATCCAATTCTATTGGCCTACCTAGGTCCTTGGCCCAGGATATCATGACTGTCTTGACTGTGTTGTCCTCCATATTGTAACTTAATATGTATTTGTATAATCTGGATATTAACCCTTTGTTTCCCTTTTCCCATATTCTTTCCAGTTCTGATTTTTTAGTTGCGAAACCTACCCTCATATCTTTTTTATATCTTTCATGCAATTGGTGATATCGAAACCAATAATTAATCTATAATTCTTCCTGCCCTTTTAATTTCCATTCTTCATTTTCTCTAATAAGGTATTCTTTATATGTTCTTGTTTCTACGCTTAAGGCTGGTCTTGTAACTGCTTCTAGTGGCCTCAGCCAAAGGGGTGTTTCAATTCTATACCTTTTCTGCATTTTTTCCAAATGTCTAATAGTCCCCCCTCTAATTATATGTTTATTAAAGTCTTTATTTAATTTGTCTCCATAATACCATACATATGCGTGCCAGCCGAATTTTAATTAATATCCTTCCAAACCTAATAGGGTCTTATTTTCTAATTTTATCAATTCCTTCATCCAGGACAGTGCTGCAGTCTTGTAATAGGTCTTTAGATCGGGTAAGCTTAGCCCCCCTCTTCCTTTATCATCAATTAAATTTTGGCATGCTATCCTCACTCTTTTTCCTGACCAAATAAAATTTGTAATCTCTCTTTTCCATTTCTCAAAAAATTTTATTCCTTTGATAATGGGTATACTTTGAAACAGGAATAGCGTTTTGGGGAGTACCATCATCTTTATTACGGTAATTCTGCCCATCCATGTTAGTGGGATTGTTTGCCATCTAGTAAGATCTTTTTTAATGTCTTCCCATGCTTTGACATAATTATCCTGGAATAAATTGATATTTTTGTTTGTGACCCATATACCTAAATATTTTACTTTCGGAATCACCTCACAGTCTGCTGCGGCCTCTAGTTTCTTATAGCTTTTAGCATCTATATTTTTTACTAAAAACTTAGATTTTTCCTTGTTTATAATAAATCCTGATATGTCACCATGTCTTTGAATAATGTCCAATACTTTTTTAATACTTTGTAGTGGGTTAGTTAGGATACAGACTATATCGTCTGCATAAACCCTAATTTTTAGTTCTTGGCCACTGATCTTTAAACCAGTAATTTCCTTCTCTTCTCTTATTTCCAATCCCATAATAAATAATAGTGGGGACAACGGGCAGCCTTGTCTAGTCCCTTTTTGTATGTCAATGTTGTCTGATAGTTGACCATTGATTTTTAACCTTGCTCTTTGATTAGTCCCTATTAGTATATTACTATTAGTATATAGTCCCTACTGCCCTTTTGAATTGGTAACCAACTTCAAATTTTTCTAGCACTTTTTCCAAATAATCCCATCTGACATGGTTGAAGGCTTTTTCTGCACCAATAAAGAACAATGCCAAATCTCTATTTGGGTCTTTTTCTGCTACTTCCAGGGTGTTCAATATCAGTCTGATGTTTTGCTTTACTTGTCTTCCTGGGAGAAACCCCACCTGATCTTTATGTATTATCTGTACCAGAGCTTGCTTAATTCTATTTGTCAATATAGTGGCAAATATTTTGTAATTGCAATTCAGCAGTGATATTGGTCTGTAATTTTGATTAAGTCTAAGTCTTTATCCTGTTTGGGAACTAAAACAATTATGGATTCCTTCCAGGATTCTGGGAGTTCCCCCTTTTTCAAGACTGAATTCATCACTGATACCAACTGTGGTACTAGCTCTTCCTTAAACGTTTTATAGTATAGGGTCAAAAGTCCATCTGCCCCAGGGGACTTATTTATTTTAGCCATATTTATTGTCCTGATTACTTCCTCTGGTGTGATTTGTTTGTCTAAGTCAGCTTTCATTCCTTCTGAAATTTGTTTTAAGTTTGTCTCCCCTACATACTGGCCCCCTGAGTTCTTTTGTATACGTTTGAATAAGGTAAAGGTAAAGGTTTTCCCCTGACGTCAAGTCCAGTCATGACCGACTCTGGGGGTTGGTGCTCATCTCCATTTCTAAGCCAAAGAGCCGGCATTGTCCGTAGACACCTCCAAGTTCATGTGGCCGGCATGACTGCATGGAGCGCCGTTGCCTTCCTGCTGGAGCGGTACCTATTTATCTACTCACATTTGCATGTTTTCGAACTGCTAGGTTGGCAGGAGCTGGGGCTAACAGTGGACGCTCATTCCGCTCCTGGGATTTGAACCTGGGACCTTTCGGTCTGCAAGTTCACAGCTCAGCACTTTAATACACTGCGCCACCACCAGGGGGCCATTAGTTTGCATAGTTTTCTTCAAATAGTTTTTGTATCTGTTGTGAGTCAGTGACAATTTTCCCTTTATTTTTTATCCTCATTATCAATGGTTTTTTCTTTGCATCTTTTATTTGCCAAGCTAATAATTTCCCTGGTTTGTTTGCATTTTCAAAAAAGTTGTATCTATTATACATAACTTTCCTTTCTATTTCACTAGCAATTAGCTGTTTGTATTGTTGGTGCAATTTTTTTTAGTTCACCTTGTAATCTCGTCTTTGTACCTTTTTCCTTTTCTATTTCTAATTCCTTTGTCCTGATTTTTGACAACAACTCCAATTGGGCCTTATTTTTTCCTTTGTACCAAATTGAGTTTTGTTGTATCAATAACCCTCTAATTACTGCTTTTACAGCCTCCCAAATTATTCCCTCCTTCAATCCTTCTTTAGCATTGTCCTTAAAGTAATTATTAATTCCCATTCTAATTTTTTCCCTATGTGACTTGATTTTCAAAATATAATCATTCATTCTCCAGGCTCTGTTTCTTTTGAAAGCACGGCACGTTTTGACAATCCACTTTTGAATGCCTTACTGTTTCAACCCTTTTCAATTATAACCAGAATCCATATATCTGACACATGGCCACCATTTCAACCTATTTCATCTTGTTTGCACAATGCTTTTGCAATCACACACTACTCTTTCAATTAACTTGTGCCATCTTTTTGTTCAGCCTATGTATAGAAGTCATTTGTGGCGTGTCTCATATGACCTCCTAACATGCTTTGCCAGAATCACCGAGTATTACCACAGATCCCGGTGATATTGGCAGCGCCCACCAGTGCAGTGCAGTGCATCTTATATTTGTGCTTATAGTACAGTCTTCAAAATTACAGTACATTTGTTCTAACAATATTCATACTGGCTTCCACATTTTGATGATGCTTTAAAGGTTTTGACAGTGCTTTAGTTCTAAACCTGTCAAATAAACAGGGAATCCCTATACTGTTTAGATGTTCAAGAAAAGGGAGCAGGCCAAGCTCTAAAAGGAATGTGAACACAGTGAATATAAGAGTTTTAGATGCATCCTGTTTCCAGTGTCTTTGAAGTTCTGGAAATTTGGAGACTGGAGAAAAAAATCATGGAGAGGCAGAATTTTCAGTAGGCAGGCACTGCCCTTATTTTCTGTACTCTGGCTACCATTCAAACTGTGAGCACCACTATATCATATAGTAAATGAGCATTGACTCACCTTAGGCAGCACCAGATTTCCATGAATATGTTTCCATAAGGTCAGCTATCCATGTAGATTGAGAAAATTCAGTAATGCAGAGATGCCATAATGGAGAGACTGAAAGGATGCAAAACATGGTTTCACATCATTTATTCTATCAATCTTCTTTTGGAATGAGCAACAGAAGGCAACAGAATACAATACAACCTCATGCTGCTTTTTCCTCACTCGTTTTTTAAAGATTATTCATGAGAAATTATTATTTCATTCAGAAACTCCCAAGTCACTTTAGATAATTTCTCTTAAGAAAGGGAGGAGGAGCTGCTCATTTAACAATTTGCACTAGTATAAGCTGAGTTAAAAACACAACTTGTCATTTGTAAAGGCATAGATACCATTGCCTTGTTCCCTCTTAGATACATAGGAGCATCATCCTCCAGAATAAATATAAACCTGTTTCCATTTTTTACATTTTGAAGGAAAGAAGGTGACAAGAAATATTTGCCCATACACTTCACAAATGATGTAGCTTTCAAGGGTTTTCAAAAACTCAACTCAATATTTAAAACTCTGCATATGGCCAAAACAGATGTTCCATGCAATTGCAAGTAAGATTATTCCCCCCAGTCCTATTTAAAAGGAGAATTAAAATCCATTCCCTCAATAGATTCAGATCTTGGGCAAACTGTAACCCATAGAGGTATTGGAACAAGAGAGTTGTGGGCTTCCTGTAGCCAACCCATTAACAATCTGGCTGCTGCTCTTTGGGACAATTGAACACTTGTCAAAGGCAGCCCCATGTACAGACCATTATATTAAACCAAACAGGATGTAACTCAACAACATCAAATGTGATTACTTGTGACCAAGCATGATTATATTCCAAAGGTAGAATATTGGTGTTGGGTCCATAATTGAAGACCTATTATGGATCCACATGGTCTTTTGCAGTGAGGACATAGATTTCCAGATGGAAGGCAGCTCTGACAAGGATTTACTCTGAACTACCAATCTACAAATTTAGTCTCCCAGGAGTTTCATGTATATGGAGCAAGAAGGATGAAACCGAGTCCTGAGGAAGTCCACAGGCCAACAATCAAGAAATTCAACAGGAAGCCCCTAGTACCATATTCTTTGTTTGCCCCTCCAGGAAGTAATGGGGCCAATGTAAAACAATGCTTGTACTCCCATCTCAGGAAGGTGGACCAGGAGGATACTATGGTCAAAGGTACCATTGAGCTACTGACAGATCATGTAGAACCAATAGGGGCATACTTTTCATCTCCAATTCCCGACATAAGTCATTCACTAAGACAGACAAAATTGTCTCTGCTCCATAAATAGGCTTGAAATCAAATTGAAATGGCTTGAGATAATCCATTTTATCCAGAAATGCCTGGAGTACTGTCTAGATCAGTGTCTAGTACCTTGCTCAAAACTGGAATGGTGGAAATTGATTAATAATTGTATAATATACAGGGATCCGAGAAGGGGCTTTCCAGTAATGCTTTTATCATTTATCAAGGCTGGAACTCTTGTTTTAGCAAGATATTAATCACTTGTTCATAACTACTCAACCAGTTGCTCTTTTTTATCAAACCAGAAAGGACAAGGATCTAACATATATATAGCAACTCTCACTTCTCCAAATTCCTGCCCACATCCACAGGTTGTACAGACTGAAAACTATCAATTATCACGGAACAAATCAGAAGCAGGTGTGAGCAAGTGCTGGGCAAGTTGTTGACAGTGGACTACTGAGTAATTTGGGTTTCTCCTCTTGAGGACCTGCATGTACATGACCTTTGACCCCTTGGGACAGCTTTGTTGTCCACTTGATATAATCTACAGTTCATAGTTTTGAACTGTGTTAATTTTTAACCTGTATTAAATGGGTAAATTTTTAATATGCTTTAAGTCTGGCTCACGTTATCCATTATTATTTTGAATTCTAAATTGTTCTAAGCCATTTCAGGTGATTCTACTTTCATACACTGATATAGGGCAAGATGTAAATCAATTAATCAATCAATTGAGAAATTTCAATAAGAAATAAGTCTTGCAGACATGTTTCTAAAATGTTTTCTTTCTTTAGTATATTATATATCAGGAATAGACAAAATGCCATGAGTGTGGATCACCCTGAAAAATCCAGTTTTATTAAGCAGAGCTTTAAAATGTTAAATGTTGAAACCACAGATCCCAGTGCTGCATAAAGATTAGCATTTTCTGAATTCTGCATATATTATAGAATTATTGATCTGGAGAGGGTGTTCAGAACTCATGTAGGCCAATGTTGCCACTTGATTCAGAAAAGAGCATCCCCAAGAAATACCATAATTGTCTAGCCTATGGGTGACCTCCAGGCTTTTCATTATTTTCCTATTTTTTCATTCCCTGTTGTTCCACCGAGGGTAATTTCTTTCACAAATCAATCAACAGTTTAATATTGGCTGATGGTCAAGATTCAAGAACCGTTTTCCAAGAGTCACATCCTCTTCACGGCACAAGACCTTATTGGATCTCAATAACGAATTTCTTTTGAGAGCAGATAAAAATAAGCTTGCCACAGAGATTCAGAGAATTATCTCAACTTCTTGGCACACATCAGGTCCATCTTGATTTTAAATCCTGGGTGCCCTTTTTTTTTAAAAAAAAATAATAATAACTATCAATTTAAGACTTACTAAAGCCTTTGCCATTTCTTTCCTGCTTCTTATTCATGAAGACTCCTGATGCAGTTTTGTACCTCACCCACATTTCTCAGGCTGACAAGTGTTTAAATCACATTTAATCTGTCCTAGGTGGCTGATGGCTTTGATTGATCTGCCAATAGAAGACTGCATAGATATTTAAGCAATTTAGCTTCATCGAACCCTGTGAGCTAATCCATTTTCGATGACTGTATGTCAGCATAAGTTGTTTGTATCTCACAGTATCTATGAGTCAATTGGGATGTGCTATATCTTGTATCACAGTTGTAGCTATATAAAAACATAATGCCACATTCTGTATAGAAATTAGACGTGCCTAATTTCTCAACCTCATCCTTTTAAAAGAGAGTAGTTTTTTTAAGATACTAAAAGATGGCAGCTTTTAACATTGCAATAGGACCCAATGAACTCTCTGTATCTTGCTCTGACATGCCTTAAGGAAGGTATCAGTGCAATACAATATTTAAATTGCAATATACATGTGATACACAGACAGACAGACAGACAGACACACACACACACACACACACAGAGAGAGAGAGAGAGAGAGAGAGAGAGAGAGAGAGAGAGAGAGAGATGTATCTGATTTGTCAGATGTTGAAAATTCCAAAATGCATTTATCTTATCTTTTAGGACTCTAGACCTATCTAATATGCAGATTGGGATAAATTTAGCTTTTGATAAATATGTGTTAAGAGCAATGGATACTATGTCATTGAAATTAATTATGTAATATACATACTTGTGATAGTAAAAAAGAGAATAAAGGGAACACAAATATATTACAGTACTAGAAATTACAGAATGGGTTGTACAATCTGGATTGAACCACAAAATTCTTAAGTGAGATGGAATACAAATTAAACAATTTCCCAATTGGAATTGAATTTGCTCTGGAAGAGAAATTGTATGGTTATTCCCAATAAAAAATCAATAGCACAGTTTTTGAAAACTGCATAGGGGTTTAAGAAACTGTGCATGTTTGCTATGTAGAAAACACTACATATTTCTACAAAAAAAAAAAAAGAACTAGCTTGTGTTGTTCCTCATTATGTATTTGAGAAAAGAGCAATGTGGTGAAGGGTTAACACTTTGGTGATATCCTCTTCTGCTTGGCATGTTGCACAAGCCAAATATTTGCAGCAGGAAAAGAAACTCAGGCGACCCTAGGGCACATCCACACAATGCCTAAAATGCACACCCTTCCACATTTTTACGTGGGGCGTCCAAACAACGCCTCAGGTAAAAGGAAATTAATTCAGGACAAAGCAGGAAAACCCTGCTTTGTTCTGAATTAATTTGACAACTGGAAAACCCAGGTTTTTCCTGCTGTGGGCACTGTGTGGATTGGATCTGGGGATCGCATCACGCGACTTTCAGTGCCCATCCACACAGCTGTCTCAGGAGTTGTGGGACCCCCCGAAAAGCCTTTAAAGATAAAAATTTAAAGGTAAAGATCACTTGCTTGGCCAACATTTCCTTGCTGCAGGCCCTCTTCTGGCACATACAAATGACATGCCAGGAGAAAGGGGGAGGAGGAGTTAAATTGCTCCTGCCTCCCCTTCTCCTGGCGTGTCATTTCTACATGCCAGGAGAGGGTCAGCAGCAAGAAAATGTTGGCTTTTCTGGGCAGGGTGTTGATGTCTGGGTGCTGTGCTGGAAGGTCCAACACCCGCCCTACAGGAAAGCATGGGATTTCTTACCAGTGTGGGGACAGAAGTCCATCTAGACCAAGGTTCTTTAAACTTGCATCGGACCAGACTTTTTTGCTGTCTGGAACTACCCTGAGACTGCCACCTTTGACTACTTGATAGTTGCACAATTCCAATGTAACAGAGCTTAGTGCTGTGGAATCGTGACAGTTGTCATTTTACAAGGTATATATCTTGTGACGATGCTGATAACAGATAATTCTAAATTATGGAGATTTATGTTTTTATTTGTATTTTAATCTGTGCAATTTTTTTCTTATATGATATGTTTTGATATTTTGTGATTGTTTTACTTTTAATTGTTCGTAAATTGTCTAACATGTTTGTACCAGCATTAAATGTTTGCCATTTTATTTTGGAAGCTGCCCTGACTCCCCCTGGGTAGAAAGAGCAGGTTAAAAATAAAGTATTATTATTATTATTATTATTATTATTATTATTATTATTATTATTATCTGCCAAAGAGTACTAGAGCATCACCAAACTACAACTTCCAGAATTTCAGAGGATTGAATGTCATTAAAGTGGTGTCAAACTACATTAATTCTACCCTGGGAAGCCAGTGTTTAAATCCCCATTCAGCTATGAAAACCCACTGAAAGGTCTTGGGCAAGTCATTCTCTCAGCTTTAGTTGAAGACAGTAGAAAAACTTCCTCAGAATAAATCTTGCCTGGAAAAAAGTATGAATGGATGCCATAACTTAAAGGTACGTAACAACAATAAGCTATTTGGTATGCTCAAAATGAGATTTATACTGTGGTGGAATATTTGCTTTCTCTCATAGTAGTGAGAAAATTACCATAATTATTCACTCTTTTATGTAAGAATAAAATAAAAATATTTCAGACACTATATATCTGTAATAACCTGTGTACAGCATAACTACATTTTAGAACAGTGGGGAGATTGTATTTTGTTATGTTGTGCAGCATCTCCAGCACAGATACCCCTAAATGTATATTATGGGGATTCAGCTCACTCCTGCTATCAGCGGAATATTTTCTTCAATGGAACAGGAAAGACCTGGTTCTCTTCTTGCTTCCTCACATGTGCCCTTCAAATCCATTCTAGTGGGTCTAGATCAGGCATGGGCAAACTTCGGCCCTCCAGGTTCTTTAGACTTCAACTCCCACAATTCCTAACAGCCAGTATTGTAGGAGTTGAAGTCTGATGCACCTGGAGGGCCGGAGTTTGCCCATGCCTGGTCTAGGAGGTCTGAGGAGGAGAATTCTCATTACACAATGCCCATTCTCATTACACAAGGCCAAATTTCATCCCATTTTATCTTCTAGTATGTTATTTTGGAAACAGATCTCCTGCAACTACAACAGTCACTTTGAAAACATGTGCTGTCAAGTCCCCTTCTGAAGTACGCTAACTGGTACAGAATAACTGTCACATGGTACCATTTTTAAAATTTGCACTTATGCACTTTTGAAATCAAGATAGCTGGAAACTGATCTTTTCCTTTCTGAAAACAGTACAGATTTTCAGCACAGCAGCTCAGTGCTACCCTGTGGCTAGAAAGATCTGAGTCAGTGACAATACTGCAAGCAGGACAGATGGATCTGTTAATAGAAGCCTGAAGATGTACATAAAAGCCTAAGGGGACAAAGTCAATGATATTATGTAGCCACAGAAAAACAGAAATAGAGGACATTGAGGTTCCAGTGCTGGGTTCTATAACAGAACTGGATTTTTCATTTAGAGTCCTGCTTCATATTGATATACATTTTGAATTCTCTTCCAGATCCCCAAACCCTGATTCCATCAACAGAATATACCAAAATTAGGTCATTTAGAAATAGCTATAATTTATTATTTAAGAGCACAAATTGTCTGCCGTGTGGAAAGATTAAGTAAGAACTTCACCTGGGGGGGGGGGGGGGGGCTGTGAACAATCACTATAGACAATGCAGAATTAGATGGGAAAATGGTCTGGGGTATTCTGTAGTCTGTATGTTCTAGGGATGGCAACTTTTGCATTACCAAAAAGATGATTTGAGGATTCGTATGAGTTAATTCTTATGTAGAGATTCCCATTTAAAAGGATTATTAGAATTTAAACAGAAATGTAACACATCATGGTGATCAATATTTGGGAGGACTGTGGCTATGTAAACTGTCTGCCCGCCTGTTTGGTCTACTATCAAGCACAGCTTCAAAACCACTATTCTCCCTTCAGGTTTTCACCAAACTTAGTGGCCACATACATTTAAACAGAGATTAAGGTTACTGGGGATTGTGGGAGTAGATACGTACTTCTGCCTTTGCAATGGTCGTTCTTGATATGTTAGACGGTTTCTAATGTAGTAAAAGAAATTACATGCATAAACATTGTGTGCACACGTTTCAGTGTATTTTTCTGGAGTGGGGAAACCATAGCTTTTGTCAAAGCCCCCAAAGGAACCACAATTCAAAAGAAAGTTAGAAAACACTGGCCCCATGAAGCAAGATGTATAAACAGACCTCAAAGCATGGAACACCACAGATCCTCTTCTATTTTTCTTCTTTTGTTATGTTTGTTTTGTTCTAAACATTAATCATAGATTTTTTAAAGGAACATAAATCATCTAATAGCTATCCTCCAGTTACAGCTAGAGCCAATGGCAGTAGATACCTTCTCTGTTGGTGGGATGGAGAATTATCTTTGAACATGAAATCTGCTGTCCAAGGTGCTGAAACTGTTTTCCCTTTGCTGCTGTGGGAAGCTATACAGTGTAGACACATAACTTTCTTGGCCTCCTTGCAGGCAATACTGAGTCCAACTGCTCCCACTGACTGTGCCTAAAATAGAAAGCCTTCTCTTCTCTTCTTCCCACTTCACCTATGAGCACTAAGCTTGATTGAATGCATGCACAATTTCTAAGTCTTCAGTAACACAAAGGAATGCTGAAATAAATCTGCTTGTCTAAAATGTGCCACAGAAACAAAATCATCTTCAATGTAGAAAACAACCTTCCTGCGCCGAAACCCTCTGGTGCAAACATTATATGAAAAGTGTTTTGGAAATAATAGAATCCTATAGTTGGAAGAGACCCCAAGTGCCATTAAGTCTAGCCCCTTTTGCCAAGCAGGAAGATAGCATTCAAGCCCTCCCAACAGATGGCCATCCAGACTCTGCTTAAAGACCTCCAGTGAAAGAGACTCCTACTGGACTCCCAAGTAGCAACTTATTCCACTCTTTAACAGGGTGTTCTTCCTAATGTTAAGGTGGAATCTCTTTTCCCTGCCATTTGAATCCATGGCTCCATTGTGTCCTAGTCTCCAGAGCAGCAAAAAACAAGCAGAGTCCTTCCTCAATGGGACCTTGTTTCAAATATTCAGTCATGGCTATCATATCCCTGGAGCCCCTGGTGGTGCAGCAGATTCAACCACTGAGCTGCTGAACTTGCTGACCAGAAAGTTGGTGATTCAAATCCGGGGAGTGGGGTGAGCTCCTGCTGTTACCCCCAGCTTCTACCAACCTAACATTTTGAAAACATGCAATGGTGAGTAGCTCAATAGGTACCGTTATGGCAGGAAAGTAATGGCACTCCATGCAGTCATGCTGGTCACATGACCTTGGAGGCGTCTACGGACAATGCCAGCTCTTGGCTTACAAATTGAGATGAGCATCACCCCTCAGAGTTGGATACAACTAGACTTAATGTCAAGGGGAAAACTTTACCTTTACCTTTTATCATATCCCTTTGAACCTCTTCTTCTTCAAGCTAAACATCCTAGCTCCCTAAGCCATTCCTCATTGGTCTTCATAGTTTTTTGACAGTGGGAAAAACTTCTATAATTATTCTTTGCTTCCTTCAGAGATGAAATTATTGAAGAACTGCATTCTCTATGAGAGTCCTTTCTGTGTCCTCCCTTCCCTCCCACTTTTAAAAACAGAGATTCACAGTGTCCCTCCCAGCCCTGCTGCCTTTTGATATGATATGGAGCTCAAAGCCTCTTGTATGAAGCTTGAAGCCTACGTTGCACCATTAGGCATGGACTCTCCACAGTGCTTCTTTGTTTTTGTGGGGGGTTTTTTTTAAAAAAGCAAACCTCATTTGTTTCTCCATGTGGGTAGGCAAGAGTCCTTAAAAAGAGCCTTTTTGTGCCATACATCTCCTAACAAATTTGTAACAAAATATATTTTGATTTTATTCCAGTAAGATGCTAATCAGACCCAATGCTGGAAAGCGGGAGGTTCTTCAGATGCCTATAAAATAAAATACAGCTATATATGTAAATATGTAAGGCAACTGGAAGTTTATAAACACTTCTTTAATAAGCTCTTTGCAACAGGTACCAACAACAAAGAAAATAAAAGCAGCTCTTTAATGCAGCTTTGAGCCTGATTTAAAAATCTTAATTTTCCCCTAGTTTTATCCTTTTTCTCAGAACTTAATATGCATGCCTCAATTATTTAGACAGCTGAACAGCTATAAAATGAAGGCAGATCATTCAGTTGTTATTATGAGTTACTTTTTATTGCTTCCTCAGGAGCAACTAACTTCATCTGAAAACAACAATCACATCAATATTAGCACTGTAGTTTGCTTATTGTAATTATAACATCTAAACATCCGGTGTAGAAGAAAGGAGAAACAAAGTCTCCTTGAGTTTTCAGTTTCAAATAAATGTATTCTCATAGTAGAAAATCCAGTAGGCATTGCTTATTTTTCAGACATGCTATGAAAGCCCAGGCTTTCTACTTTTGTAACAAAAAAGGAAAGAGAGGAGAGGAAAAAGAAGTGAAGCAGCCCTGTCTTCTTTGGTTCTCATCTTCATAAAAGAGGTCTCTCTGACCAACATACTGAACCTTGTTTGCAGCAACATAAATCTAGCATGCAAAGAGTTAAATATGGATTTTACTACATGATACTTTACTACATGGCAATGTGGTTTGAGTGAACACACCCTGAAATATGCAATGAAATACACAATAAAGTGTGCTTGACATTGATGTTATCCATGCACATGCCTGCCTGTCTTGTAGGCATCTGCATGTACAAATGGCAGCTTAGGCACAATGCTCTTCCCTTAAGGTTGACCTGAATGTGGATGAATGTGGATCACCCCCGTATATGACATCAATGGGATTCTGGCATTTATATTTCATTATGCAAGCATGTAAAAGCATCTTAGTAAAAAAAAATGTCCTGGTGGCCTCTTTCAGCTCTATGAATTATGTAGGAAGGCAATACCAATCTGCATAATGGCCAATAAAATACATACAAAAGTGTATGGTAGACTTATACTGGTCTATGTCAGTAATAGGATGTTGGTTCATGTATGTCTCCAAGAACCACTAGAGGCAGGACAGCAAACCCAAGACCTTTTTTGCCTTTTGTACATGGAAAATGGCACAATTTCTTGTTTCACACAGGGTAATTGAATTTTCCATCAACACTGGAAAGAAGAAGATTGCAGGCCACATTCATTTGAATGTAATGGCAGCAGGCTCACTTACAGGCTTCTGGGAAGGATGCTTAATACAGGGCCCTGTTTTTCTCCAAGAATTCACTTTACTTTGCCTAACAGCAAGGAGAATATGACAAGGGCAAAGACAGACCAGAAAGGATTTCCAGAATCTGGGACAGTTATGAAACCAGTGCAATGGCTAGTTGGCCTTCATGTTGTCTTCATAGAAGACTCTGACACTGATTTTGACAATATACTGATGCCATTCTGCCACAACAGGAAGGGAATCTTCTGGGCAGCAGAGCAAAGCTTCTTGTGTTCCAGCAGAAGACTTCAGATAGACTGTATCTTAGAAGCTGGTGGATGATGTTGAGTGCGAAAGTGCTGGTGGAGTAGAAATTCAAATTTCATTTCATACATTTTAAGACCACCTAATAACCTGTGCTCTCTGTGCAGTATAAGTAAATTAAAACCATAAAATAAAAAAATGACAAAACAATGATAAAACAGTGCTTAATAAAACTAGCAGCCCAAAATAAAAAGGAACACATTTAGTCCATAAAAATCAAAGTAAAACCAGCAGCAGATTAAAGCAGTGTTATTTAAAAAGGAAAAATCCTGTTCTACTGTACCTTGTGGGGAGGGAATCATTTGGCTTAACTCATGTCACTATGCTAGGCATTGCTACAGAAAGGCTGAACGTGCGCACACACCACCATGGCATTTGGGGTCACTCTCTTCTTACAAAGTGTTATAAATCTTTGCAGATATATTTGTATGTTAACTTTCTTAGACAAGCATGAGCCTACCTGGTCATTATGTTTGCAAGGAGGAGTCGGGAAGTGGAATTATGCTTGTACAGATCATTCCAATCCATTAGGTACAGAAGAGAAAGGCCGTTCATAATATGCACTGCTGGCAAGATGGAGGAGTACATACACGTTAGGTTTTAAGAATAAAAGTGACAGTCAAGGCATTCATTGCAGGGAGAGATTATTGAGAATGACTACCTGCACTAAAAGCAGCAGACGAGAATATATGTCTTCAAAGGGCTTGACTTTGGAATGCATCTGATATATACGTACAGAGAAGGGTTCCCAGACAGACATCTATGAGGTATTATAAAAGAGCTTGTGTGAGTGCCATGCTATTATATATGGTAATCATGTTATTACCTGAACAATGAATGCAAGCACTTTGCAATTCCAGTGAGACACACATTTCTAAAATTGTATGTAAGCTGGTTTCCTGTCAGACTAGAGTAATGGAGGCTGTTGAGCCTGCTCTTCCAATGTTTTGTCTGGCAGTAGAGCTTGCTTTATAGTATGAGCTCATTTGGTCTCTTCAGGCATTTCAAATTTTCTTCAAAGGGGGTGAGGGCAGAGCACCTCAGCTATTTTTGTCAGGGCCAGTTTCCTGCTCCAGAGTATTATGCCCAAAATCTTCTGCAACAATGCAAGGGATGTTGGGAACTAATTTGTTCTAGACAGTCCTTCCTTCCTACCTTGGCCTTGGTCTTAGCCTTGCATCGCTCCTGACCTTGCCCTTTTCTTGCCATGCAATGGAATGTGATGACTTGACTTGACTTGCCAAGAGAGGCAAAGAACAACAGTCATCTTGGTTTTAAACCTTAGCCTGAACCTGCTAATGAGTTGGCTCCTAGAATAAACCATATAAATTACAGCATATTAAGCCATAATTATTAATATATACTAGCATTATTGTTACTAAAATCCCAGCCAAGGTTTCTTTTTTTTTTTTCAGATCAACCGGCAATTAAACCATCAACATTTGATTAGAAATACCTGTTCCTTTATTTCCTGTCCATCATAAATACTTCACAATACAAGGATAATATGATTTGCTTCACTCCGAATGCCAGTCCAGTAATTGATCCAGTATTTGCCACACCACTGCAAAACTAAAAAGAATGAGGTGATAAACCAGAGATTCTCTTTTGAGCTGGACCAAATTCTGCACAAATAAAACAGAACAAAATAGCATAAAAAGTTATCATGCACACCTGGATGTCAGAGTGTGATCAGCCAATAGTATGCTAGACTCTGTAGAAAATATACTCACCAAGGCAGAGCAAGCTGTGATAACAGGTCTTGCATACCAATTGCTCACTCATGTTTTAGATACCTACCAGCTCTTGCTCAGGTAAATAGCAGGTGTAGTTATTGTCTCAGTTTTCCTTCTTCAACTAACTGCTAACTAAGTACTTTTCTCATAGCAAATGGCAGTTTCAGGGTGGGAAGAACATTGAGATAATGGTTTAAGAAGTATGAGCTAGCCCCTTTGCTTCACAAACTTTCTTGCTTGGCCATATTTTCTCAGCTGCTTCCACCTCCTCCCTGTGTCTATCGTTTTTCAGTTCATTTACTCCAAACTGCTTTTTCACTCATGGAGGAAAATACATAGGAATGCTTCAGCAAAACCCTTATATTTCCCAGGGCAGAGAGGAGGCTCGAGAGGAAAGAGTTAAATAGCCTTATGAAATACACAGTTTCTGTTTAGATTCCCAGTCTTTTCAAGGTTGCTTTTGGTTTGAAAACTTGAAGGACAGAAAAAATATAATTTCACATTACATGTTGTTTTAGAGTTCACACACACACACAAACCAATCTGTGTGGGTATATATAATTCTTACAACAAAGCTTCAGGCAATGACCTAATGATTTTCTCATGCAGTAACCAATGATTAATGTTCCGTTTACATTCTGCAGAAGGGCTGTGTTAGACTGAGCCACACTAATTGGATGCCTCTTTAAGGACTAGATGGAAAAGCTGAGAAGTTAGAGACCTTGCTCAGTTTTCCTAGGTTTCCGATTTAGGGGTGATGTTTGCCATACTGAGTGTCCAAATAAACTAAGCTGCTAGTATCTTGTTGTGTGCTTATCAAAAGCTTGAAACATTTAATAGTAGATACCTAAAAAGGGGTCATTGGGAAATAAACAAACAAACAAACCTAGGATACTCTGAAAGTTCACTTCACGTATACCTTGGGAGTAATCTTCTCGAGATTTACCCAATATATTCATGTGTAAGTCTAGAAATTTTAGTCAAAAAGTTAACCCCCAAATCTTGGTCAACTGTATCTTAACTCTTATCCAAAAAGGGTACCTTTCCCTTCTTTGAGTAGAGTAGCAAAAGACTACAACTTAAAACAACCATCTTTCTGCCACTATTTTTTTTTGAATGGTTGGGTGGGGAATGGCAGAGGAGGCCATGGACAACTGGTCCCTGAGGTGGCATTGGTGATTTCCCTTCTCCATGTAATGACCCTCAACATATCCATGGGTCATATTAAAATCTATAATTTCGCCTGCAAAACCTGGCCTTGATTTATACATGAGATCAACTTACAGATGATATACATGGCAAATCAATTTAAGAAATCCTAGGCAACTGTCCTAATCTATAGTTAGAATTGTGGAAAGTAATTTACTGTTGCAGAGAACTATGGAAGGAAACCCAAAGCACCATAAGCCAACCATAACATTAGGCAGAGTGTGATGATTGCCTCAGGTAGCAACTTCTGAGAGGCAGCTTCCCATATGTTCCTGCTACGCACACATTAGAGGGCAGAACTGTTCCTCAGATGTGACAGAAAATATGGTTCCTTCACCAGTATTGATGTAAGATTCAGCTGTCAACCTGGTCAGCTTCAGTGCATAGAAGGGAAGGGTCACCAGCTTGTCATTTGCCTCAGGCAGCAAAATGCCTTGGCCTATCTTAAACTGCGTACTTGAAATTCTAGATATAAACAACCTATGAGGGAGTGAAAGGATGTCATTACTAGCCTATAATAGCAAGTGCATCATAAAGCTAATTTGGATAAAGCAAATGTTGCACACGTTTCTGTATTTGTAACTGTAATGCTTGACTTGTTTTGAAGAACCAAATAGCATTCTCCTAATCCCAGGGCATTTCCATCTCTCATAAGGGTTTTGTTGTTGTTGCTGCTGCTTTTCTATGTGTCCCACAACAGGTCAGGAGAAACCCCAACCACTTCTGCTCCCATCAATGGTCTGAACCAATGGGAGCAGAAGGAACAAAGGCCTCTATCTGGATGTAAAGGCAGCACCATTGACAATTGCATGGAATTATATATCTCAAGTTTTGACCACCTCATGTCAGTCTGGATCTACTTATACAGATTTTTAGAAAGCAGATACATCTGGCCTTCCATATCCATGGATTATGCACCCACCCACAGGTTCAACCAAAACCAAATATTGATTTTGCTACATGCCGAGTCCTGCCAATTATTTGTTACCTCCAAATCTAAAAATGCATTTTACTTTTTTAAAATTTAAAAATACCCACATGTATTAAGTACTTAAAGAGGAAGCCAATTAGTGTTGTTCAAACTAGAACAGCCCCGCTGCAGAATGTTAACAGAACATAAATCATTGGTTATAGCCTCAGAAAAATCATTAGGTCATTGCTTGAAGCTCTATGGGCAGAATTACATACCTTTCAGCTGTCCAGATTTGTTAGTGACAGTCCCAATTAAACCCCAGATTTCTAACTTTTTCATTTGCTTAAAAAAATATCCCAGCTTCTCTCTCATTCTTCCAATTTCCCCATTGTCTCCAGTTAAATTGAATTACTGTAAATTGGAATTCAAAGTGCAAAAGTAGTTTGCACTTAACTAACTCAGTAAGGAGGAAAGAAGAGGGAGCAGGATCTTCCCTTCCCCAATGACTTCAGGCAAAAACAAAGAGCTACAGCATCTCCTGTCTTGCAAAATCAAGGATAGAAGCTGTGGATATGGAAGGTCTTCTTTTAAAAAATAGAAATGATGATAGTGTTTACATTTTATCCTTGGCTTCCTGGATTTGATAGGGATGCACTCAATTGCAGTAAATTCGCTTGGATATTTTCCTGAAATTTTAAGGATCTCTAAAGCTTTGGCAAAATGACGAAGTGAAGTCCAGAATCAGCATCTGTCTGGGCTGGAAATATGTTGCATGTTAATACAGTTCCAATTCTAGACCCTTTCTCCAACTCCATTTTTTGCTTGCTCAGTACACAGGCATATATCATTTTAAATTTAGCTGTTCCAGCAACTGTAGCAGTAGCTGATGAAAACATTATGTTAGCTCTGTGCATTGTTGGCAGCATCTTAAGGTTTGGTGCTTTTGTTCAGACCTGTTTCAGACACTTCAGCTCTTCTTGCATTCTCTCCACCCCAACTTTACTACTGCATTTTATAACAGCAACAAAAGATACTTTATTTCAGGCATAGCTGTGATTTCTTTCATTAGCTAGAACAGTTGAAGGTGGGAATGGAAATATTTCGCACTTAAGGAGTGAGCAGAATATTGCTTGAACATACTATCTTCCTTTCTAGAATGTCCAGTTGTAATTTGAAATTAGAGGAACACGACATTTTTGGTTCTGGGACAACATCCAATGGGAAGGATTGTTAAGACTTGAAAAGGACCACAAAGGCAATCTAGTCCAACCTTCTGCACACAACAACCATACACACAGATGTGCTGCGCATACATCTATACAAACCCTATTCAGGGCAAGCCTTAAACTAATCTTCTCTATCTTCAATTTCTGTCTTTTGTCTACCGAAGCAACAACCTAACAGAGAATTTCTGTGGTCAATGGAGGCTTTCTATGTGAAATGGAACTTGGATGATACTAATCCAACAATGATTAGGAGACATATGATTCAATATTGATGTCATACAGAACACAGCTTCAGTATGTGATTCAGTAATCACACACATTATAGAAGGGAATGCAAGACTCATAATGCAACAAAAAGAAAACACATTGGGTTTATTGTGTGGTTGACAGGAAGGAGAGACTTTGAAAGCTATGCAAGAACAGAGTGTAATTATCTCAAATGTACATGATGATCTTTTTGAAAAAAATGTGTTTGGGCTGCACAAGACTAAGCACAGAGAACTAAAAGCGCACACAGTTGGATTCAGTAAGTATGTATTTCCATATTAAAGTTGCTCAGAAAGAGTGAGAACATTGAGGCTATTGGTGCATTTTATGATGGGATTCATTCTGTGTGCAATCTCAGAAATAGTTTCATTACCTCAAACTGTCTATGTACTTTTTTTCTTATTATAGTTCATGCCGAGATTCTCAGCATCACTTACAAATCATAAAGTATATGTTTATATTTGCCATGATGCTTCCCCCTCCCCTCAGGCATTGCTCAAGTGAGTAATATTATAATATAGATTATGGAAGGAACATGAGCAACATTATGGGAAGCGTAGTTCTTAGGGATATATTCCATCTTAATCACACATCGAATTATTCCAGCTCTTTGTATTAGTCAGTGTCAGACCCTACTGCCAGGCATGACACTTAAATAGCTTCAGACTTGGTGAGTAATTCAACTCATGCCACAAACCTTATTACAGAAATGATGACTGTGTACACAGTGGGATGAAATGAATAATAAAAGTGGCGATTAAAGACTGATTGGCTTTAAAGGAATCACCTTTCTTTTTGAAGTTATAGAGTATTCTATTAATTGTTGACATGATGAATCAGTAGTGGGTGATGTGAACTTTTTGCTGGCCTTCTCAGTCTGATCCATGTCAGACAGAGTAGGCATTCTTATTAGGTGCAGGGAGAAGTGGCTTCTGGTTCCTAATGGTGGGAGGCAGTGGGTAGCAGTATGGGGTTGGGGGACAGACTTCCCACTCCACTCCACAAGCTAGTCTGCTGCCTGCCTGTGTGAAGGCAGATGCTTCTTCCTACTACTGTGAAATTCAGCCTGCAGTCCTATTTTCTTCTCTAGGGGTAATGGAGTCAACACAAAGTCGGCAAATAATCAAATGTTTTAGGCAAGTGCTATTCAAAGTCATAGTTTTAGATAAATCCCACATGCCATTGGCTACTGGTCCATAGAGCGTTCCCAGGAAAGAAGCAGTTGAAGCCAATGAGTGCCAATATGATGCCAGTTCCTGACACAAAGGGTGGAAACCCCCACTAACTCCTGATTTTAGATAGTTTAAAAAGCACTATCTCAGACTATCCCCGAGTACATGTTTGACATGGTAAGCTCAACAAAGCAAAATTTCCCCACAGCTATAGGGAGACAGTAATACTCACATCCAAACACACAAAAAACCAATAAGCTGCCACTTGTCTCCCCAAGTTGTTTTCTTCTAATGCTGTCTTCTTTTGTGTTTTGCTCTGATGTACGAATTCCAGCCAATCACATACACAGTTCGTCTATGCATTCATATTGATGTCATCACCAAAGCAACTGTAAGAAATAAGAGATGGCATTGACAAGCTAGTTGGGAGAAATATCAGGAGGCAAGATAGTTCTTTTTTCTGGCCTAAAAAAGAGAGTAGATTGTATACTTGCTAATATTTCACAGATGAACATAGGGCATGTTTCACAATGTAACATCAGAGTGTGGTCAAGATGAGGAACATGATTAATGAAGAAGAATTCACAAGCTAAGGGAGGAAACAGCAGTGGATTTCTGGCTTCCTTTCAATTGGTTGGTTGTTGGTTTGGCATTTTTGTCAGCCTACATAGTTCCGATAATGCCCCAGATGGAGAAAAGTGGAGCATTATAGGGACTGTCACAGGTGCCCAGCTTGGTCTCATTTCTTCCGCCGCCTCCTCCTAGATAACCAGGCCTGTAGCGAGGGGGCGGTTTTAGGGGTTCAAACCCCCCTCAAAATTTTTCAGGTTATAAAAAAAACCTGGTTTAATCATGAATTTTAACTGGTTAACCAAATCCCAATGCTAAGTCTATGAGACACAAAACATTAAGAGTCCCTCCAGGTACTATCTCAAGCAGATATTGACAGGTTTGTAGCGGGGAGGGGTGTGTGCTAGGGGTTAACCCCCCCCCCCCCCGAAATTTTCAAAACCCCTCCCGAAATTTTTTTCTGGCTACGGCCCTGCTGATATAATAAATATAGGATTCAGAAATGTTGTTTTTGGACTACAACTCCCTAAATAGTTTTAAGATTATGAGATTCGTTGTCTCCCAAAAATCTACATGTACACAATCACACATACACACATCAAGATCTGGCTTAATGTCTGAGTGGAACACAATGTGCACAGCTGGATCAAGCTGAATGCATTTTATGCTGGAAAAATCACGCAACAATAGCATATACTTGTCCACTTGCACATCATATCATGTAAATGTGTAATTTTCAAATTACTCAATTCTGTCAAAACCCAATGTTCCATTTTATGGGGGAAAATCAGAGTAATAGATAAGAATAAATAAGCAATTTATAAGGCCTTTCAAGCCAAAGTCAATCCTCCAAAACATCCCCAGAATGTTTTTTCTTAATTCCCAGATGGAATTTCTTGGAAATCACACAAATAGCTTCATTAAGTACAACATGTCCACCAGCTGTGGCCTGGCAGCCAAACTAAATGTATGCAAATTGTGCTAATCCTTCATAAATTAAAATATACAAAGCACTTCCAGCCTATGACTTTATGATCATTCCTAGGCAGCCCTACATGTTGCCTATCTACCCTTGGCTTCATCATCCAGCAACAGATGGCTGTGTCTTCTCAAATGGTGAAGCATTTTAACTTGATTTTGTTGCATGTCCAAAACTATGCTTAGAACTTGGATAACATATTCATTGACTCCAGCAGGTGTTTTATAAGAACTGGCAAGAATCAGATTACAAAACAAGCCAAAAACTAAAACTAAGAATAATGGTTCAACTCTGGATAGTAGCCGTTTTTTGCAATCTCGGAGTTCATCTTGCAGGTTAAGTTGATGTCCACATGGATGTAGCTCCAGAACGTAGTTGTGTTCTGGGTGTGAGCTGTGCTACATTGTTGTAAGGGAAATCACAATGAATTACAGTGTTTGATGCCAGGAAAGAGGGTGCATGGTTCTTTTGCTGTCTATAGAAAACAAAATCTTACACACATACCCAATATCTATCACGAATACTGTGAAACAGAGAATGTGTTGAATGTAGTGTGTTGAATAACTCTTGTTGATATCCTTACCGAATCAATATATCTACTGGAAATAATACCAGAATTATTAAGGTGGAAAGCTCAGCATTGCCAGACAGGTTATTAATTTTGTCTACTTGCAGGGGGTAGGAAAATTACTTTTCCCATCTATTCAAGCATTCTGAAATGTGAAGACTGTTGTAAACACAATGTGCACTTAGAAGTACAGTGTAGCTTAATCCCAAGGAAGGAAGGATGCTAATAAGTATGATTGCAGGCATTCTTTATTATTCATGGGAGATCTCAATGACAATTACCATCTTAATAATCTTTAGTGCTTCATCATTTGGAACATTTCTGACTTACAGTTTCTGAGAAAGCTCAACTATATAGGAATATTGATTTTCTAACTTTGCCAGATCATTTCACTGAGATTCGACTCTTCCTAGTCTAATTTGAACAGAACCATATACACATACACATACATTCGTTCAGAGGTCCATATCTATTGACTCAAATATTTCTTCACATGTTTCTGTAGCAAAATATCATAATTCCATCCTGAAAAGGAGTTATTATGGGGGGACTACAATTCCCACAAGAAACACCAGTACAACTACTGCCATTTTGCCTGAGAGAGTTCCCAGGAAAGTAATCCAAAATAATAACTTTCCCATACTATCCTCTATGTATAAGAGAAATATCTTACCAACAACCTAAACAATGTTTATCATGAAGTGGAATAACATCATGGAATAAGAGAAATATCTAACCAACAACCTAAACCATGTTTATCATGAAGAAGCAGAAAAACATCATGGAAGATCATCTTGACATGAAAATCAATTACACTTTATTTATTTATTTATTTATTTACAGTATTTATATTCCACCCTTCTCACTCCCAAGGGGACTTAGAGCAGATCACAATGTACATATACATGGCAAACATTCAATGCCATTAGACATACGACACACACACAAAGACACAGAGGCTATTTAACATTCTCCAGCTTCTGGCTTCATGAGGGTATGCTCGATTCCAGCCACAGGGGGAGCTGCTGCTTCATCATCCACTGTGACGCCGAGTCCTTGATGGAGTACTTCTTCATCTTTTGGCACACACGCTGCTGGACATTTTTATGGTGACATAAATTAGCTAAATTAGCCTCCCCGCATAAGCGGTAACCTAAATTTCCTACTTGACAGATACAACTGTCTTTCAGGTTGCTTAGGTAACAACGAGCTGGGGCTATTTAAGCATTGGGCACTCAATCCAACCCGGGCTTTGAACTCATGACCTCTTGGTCAGTAGTGATTTATTGCAGCTGGCTACTAACCAGCTGCGCCACAGCCTGGCCCCTGTGGAGGTGCTACTTCGAAAACCAAAAACCAGTGTAATTCAAACCTTTTCAGGTTTGTTTCCTTTTAGATATTTTTGACTACAATTCTCACCACTACAACTAAAACAGTCAGTAATAACAATGGTAATTGTAGCTCCATGCATCCAGCAAAGAAAGCTAAAGTATATTGTCCTGAGACCTTGGGATGCCATAGGAAACTAAACTATTATTAGTAACATAAAAAATAATTCAACAAACTATTTCCCAGACTCTCCAAATATGCATACTGCCAAGCAAAGTTAGGAGATTGCTGTATTGAAACAATGTTGATGCCGTTAATTGCTAGCTCATTTTCTGTCAAAATTGCTGGACATGGAAAACGTTCAATACAAACAGAAGCAAAGCTTAGGGATGGTTACTCTTTTTGCCTCTTCACTGTTTATTAATTCAATAGCATTGATGCCTGAATTCCAAGTTGCTATCTGTAGATTGACACGTTCTTCAATAGTGTTTAAAAAATTATAATAAAGATTTTTCAATGCATTTTGCAGTTTGTTCTTGAGTGTTTGGCCTGTTTTTAGTGTCTGGGACTTTAGTTCCCCCTACTGGCTCCGAAGGAAGATTTATAAAGGGTAAAAATGGGAGTGAGAATATGAAAAAGATGGAGTGCTCACCTTTCTGGATCGTGACAAATGTACATAAAGCTGACAGGCTCCGTTGTTTCTTCGTGGATGCAAACATATCTCCTGATCTTCTACAAAATATGGTCTGAGAAAGACACAATAGGCTGGGAGAGGGAGACATGAAGATTTATATTTAGTTCAATTTCCAGAGGCACATATCCATGCTTTTAGCATCTTTCCCTGTATGTCTATTTACTTCTCAATGAAAATTGTGCCTCCTTTCAGGGATGAATATTTGGAACCAAACCATGGTGCCAAAAACTCCACATTATACCCTCCAAAGAAATCTAGGAACCAGATATTAGGAAATTTAAACAGGTGCTAAGAAACAGGCTGACCCTGTTCAAATAGACAAGAAGAGAGAGAAAACATTCTGTGAAGAAATTATATAAGGTATGTGTGTGTCAAAAAGCTTATTTATTCATATTTCCAAGGGCTATGATATAAGTTTATATATATTTATATCTCACATTTTCCCAAAGGAACTCAAGGAGGCATTCAAACAATGAATTGGTGCAAGTCACTCCTGACACGAAAAAAAAAAAACTAACAGAGGCACTAATAAAACCATTAGGACTAGTTACAATTGTTGTGCATTGGTCCATTAGAGCATCGGTTGCATTGCACATCAGTCATTTTCCTAGCTCTGATACATATTAACATAATAACAACCTTTCTACTGCTTATGTATGTTTCAGAATTATCCAGTTGTAATTCCCACAGGCACACATCCACTTGCAAAGGCATAAAACCACTACAGGATTCCAGCAGCTACTTTTATCATTTGGTAAGGACTACTTGTCAGGTGATACATCCTTTCCATGTCTATTAAGATGTTTGCCTCCTCAGTTCTGAAACGTGTTAACCTTATCAAATGAGCACATAACTCTTACTGAGATTAAAACAAGCAAAAGGAAAATTATATGCTCTTTACAAACAAAACTCGAGAGCCATTGCAGAAAGAAAGTTTTTACAACCATATTCATTTATGGCATTTATTTTGCAAGGGGACAATGGTACTAATGTGTGAAAATCATGCATTTTTATTTTTCTGCCATTACACATATGAAGAACAACCAGCCTAGTTCCTCTTGCAAGATTATGCTAAGTTACAATTAAGTACATATTCCTGGCATTTCATTTATGGTCCAAATCCATATAAATGTTAATGAGATTTCTTGGAAATTAACTTTCTCATGCAGAAGAACCCATATTTATAAGGCCATTCCTGTACATTCAATAAAAGGCTACCCTAAAGGTAGTTTCTGCTTCATGTGGAATTCCCTAAAACATCTGTTGGCTACTAGCAGCAACATAAATCATCTTATATAACCCAGTGGGGAATATAGTCTTGTATCCAGTAGAAGTTCTCCCCCTTCTACTGTCCTCCTCCCTATACCCTGCCATAATGGTTCAAACTATTCCACCATTTTCCTCTTGTATGATAAGGTCTCTTCCTCTTTTAGAAGATCTTCTTTCTGCTGCTCATACTTGGATCTGTTTCACAGAAGATCTGTTCAGCATCTCTTACTTCTTCCTCAAAATCTAAGTAGAGATTTCATCGCAAAAGCCATGCTGTGAAAATGTGACAGGCCCACAGCAGGTGCGTAGTTCTGAAGTCACAGCAAACAGGTAAGCGCTAAATGCAGATGACATGAAAGGTGCTCAGTGAATGATCTCGATTGCTTTATTTTATTCCCTTACCACACACCGTGCGTAAAATTTAGATGTGAAAATTTATGCAAAACTGGTCTGATCCCTTTAGAACAAATTATGTCTTCGTAATATAGAGCACAGAATGAAACTTACCAAGCATTTGTTAGACACAACAATGCCAAATTTACCTGTCACAGTCATAACTGTGATTAGCTGGTGGTCAATACCACACTAAGAAAGCAAACAAAAAATATTCACAAAGAGGACCTACATTTTATGTGTAGTAATCAAGAACACAATACTGAGATGAATACAAGCATATGAAATCCTATGGCATTAATTGCTTTAGAAGCTGCAAAAGTCTCATTGTCTAGATCAAAGCTTCTTAAACTGTGGGTCACAACTCTATATTTATTTATTTAGTGTCAGAAGTGAAATGGGAGTAAAATTATATTGTATTTTTAAAAACAAAAAGTTAAAAACTTGGCATTATACTGGATTTCCTTTGACCAGAAGCTGGCCACTTGGAGTGCCTCTGGTGTCGCTGTGCTCCATTGTGCATGTGGCAGGGCTCAGGTTGCATTGTAGTAAATGGTCTTTGGGTTTTTTCTTCTCCACACTTGCATGTCATGGACTCCACTTTGTAGCCCCATTTCTTGAGGTTGGCTCTGCATCTCATGGTGCCAGAGCGCAGCCTGTTCAGTGCATTACAAGTCCAAATGCAGTCCTGTTAGTTCAATATCGGGGTCACAAAATATTTGGCAACAGTAAAATGTTTCTAAACACCACCTAGTGGCTGTTTTAGATGTTTACATGGATCAGTTAGCAACAGCATGCAGAAAATGCTGATTTTGCTTCATGGTTTTCTTTTCACTTTCAGAAATGCTTCCCTTCTGGGAGATCTTACAAAATTGGCTCAAAATTGTAAACCTATACCTGTCTATCCTTGATTGGCTTTGTTCCATGTGGCAATGTTTTCATCAGAGGACTATCTAAGAGTCATTAGAAGACATTACCAGAGAGTGACAGGGGTCACTTTCTTATCTGCCCTTTGCACACAGATCCGCTTTTTCTACACTCATCACTTCAAGTGAATAGTGCCTTTTATTTGAATTCTGCATAGAATAACATTAAGGAACAGGTTAAATGCAGGCAGAGCAGCAAAACAAAAATAGAGTTTGAGAGCTTTCCAAAGGAGCAAAACAAAGGCAGAGATTCCAAAGGGAGAGGCTGGAGAATGAAGAAGTCCCCCATTTCCCAGAGATATTCCAGAGACTCCAGAGAGATCTTCCACAAAATTCTAGTGAAATTTCCCAAAGAAGCAAGAGCAGGAAAAATCTCCAAAGTCCCCTTCATCCAGAACCTGCTTCCCCGACTTTTTTTATTTTCTTGACATCAGAGAGTGAAAAGATCTGTTTATTCACAGCCTCCTTAGAGTGTTCCTTTATTCACAGCCTCCATAGAGAGTGCCTGGAGAGCTTTTTTCCCCAAACCAGTAAAACCTAGGCATTGCTCTTATCAAAATGAGAGCCAGGTTTTTTTTTAAAAAAAGTATTCATTATCAACCCTCCAATCTCATATCACACACACACACATATGCCTTATGCCAAAAATCTGTACTGAGTGATATTTGCAGTCACAAACAGGTCAGAAAAACTAGGTTTGGCTTGCCAACATTGCCAAACCGACCCCTCATGTCTATGTCAAACATCCAGAGAAGTAATCCAAATCCATCTCCTTTGTCCTTTGGGTGAAAAACTTTTTTTTTACCAGAAAGTTAAAAATAGCCATTCAATGTCCTTTTGCCCATTTTTTGTGAATCACATTTTTATCTGAAGTTCAAACTGGAACCCTGTTTGGTGAGGGTAGTTTTTTTTTAATTGGCTTATATGCTGAAAACAAACTTTATTTTTCATGACTAGAAAAAATACCATAATTTTGCTCAGATATTATCGAAAATAAGTAGAAAAAACACTATTTCATTAAAAGCTAGAAATAGGCCAAAGACAGGAAACTTTTGGGAAAAGAAAAACATAGACATTATATTTACCTAAATCTGTTTAGGAAATTTGCACATCATCTTACAAAGAGAGAACAGATTGTTCTTATCTCAGGAGAAGAACTGACAAATTAGGATGTTTTTGCAGCACAATTTATAGTGTGAACTGGGACAGCTTCAAGTCATAGAACAGGAAGATACCAGTCCAGCATTTTTAAAAGACCTGGTGAGATAAATACTCAAACCAGAGGGTTTGCTTCCGGCATCTCATTATCAGAAAGATGCAGACAAGCTGCAGGAAGTCCAATGAGAGCAATTGTGATGATTGGAAAGGACTAACCAAGATTACAAAGGGCTAACACTGTGCAGAGTAGCAACTTTATGATTTGAGAACAGAGAAACCCTATAAATACATGAAGATTGTAAATATAGGAGAGAAGAGGAAAAAGAGAGTATGCAAAAAAAGACATATCTTCTGATAATACAAGGAAGTTAAGAGACAGGTAAAGCTATCTTTCCTTCTGATGGTTTCCCAACAAGCCAAAGGTTTATTGTTAATAGTCATTTGGCTGCGTTTATATTGACCCAAAGGTAAAAGAATGACATGAGGGCCACAGTCCAACGCACAACTTCTTTTGGAGGGATTCAATTGTATACAGTAAGTGTTTAGAGGAGTGGGGGCCACATCTCTTAATATTATTAATAAATGTTATTTTAAAATGTATGCTTCGCGTCCAGATCATTTGAAGAATCACTGGGTTGTTGTGAGTTTTCCGGGCTGTATGGCTGTGTTCCAGAAGCATTCTCTCCTTCTGTACGGAAAACTTACAGCAACTCAAACCCAGATCTGACATAACAGTTGGCAGTACCTGGTAGTCATTGGTGGTTTGCCATCCAAATGTTCATGAGTTGATCCCACTTAGCTTCCAAGATCAAAAAGCATGGGTGCCTTTAGAATGTTGAGGTTAATAGAAGAAATAACTGATATTAAATATACTTTCCCCATGAGCAATCAATCTTTGAAAGACAGCTGAAACAAAAAAAGTCTTCACTTGTCTATAGAGAAAGACCAAGGGGGCACCAGCTTCTCTAGGAAAGAAGTTCCAAAGCCTGTGAGCAACCATCAAGTAGGATCAATTGGAGCTAGCAATTCTATCTTGGCCCATGGATCCATTTCTTATGCCAATGAAATTTCTAACACTGCTGTATGTTATGTCTGGTGGATTGGCAGAAGATGATTAATCATTCTAAGGTGCTGATGAAACACAATGAAAAGAACATTCAACAGTCCATTGCCAGATGTTGGGGAAAGGGGGCACATATTAAGTTCTGAACAACTGAGTAATGAAAAATCAAATGAAGCACTAGCAGGTGTGAATCCAATGAGTTCACAGGAAAGAAGGAAGGGAATTCATTATATGTCAATCATGAACAAAACCATTTCATGCAATAAAGTCATGGGAAACAAGAGGCCGAGAAATATCCATGGCAAAATAGCAATCATCTTGCAGTATTCTGTATTGTGGCTTAAATCATATTTGCTGAGTGAGTAGCAGAGTAGAACCATAAAACTATTCAAAGTTGCAAAATCTCCCCAGTAGTGACAGAATAATGATCCACAGAAGGCGGTGCAACATTAGAAAATCGGCTGCTATTTTGTAAAACAGCAACCAAAGACAGAGGGGCATTAAATCATGCCAGAATGCATTGAAAAACAAAGGAAGATTTGTAAATATAATTTTTTTTGAAGTAACTTCCTGACTCTAAATGGGCAGACAATGGTAATCTCCTTTATGGGAAAGCTCCTGACAATGAATTTCCTTGTCAAAGTGATCTAATATTTGGTGCTTGCTATTATTCCCATTTTTCATTTTATAATTCAACACAGAACTATGCCTCTAAACAATAACGGGAAACTTTATGGCCATATTTCATGCCTTCCCTTTTTCTTGCTTGCCTTGAGGATTTTTTTCCTCCTCCATTTATGAGTGCAGTATAAAGTAGTGGTCCCAACTGGTGTGTCAAGAACAAGTGGGCTGAAGGAAGAAGAAAATTATGGGAGAAGCACAATGCTGGAAAATATCACTACAGTGTTTTCTGATATAGAAACAAAGCCAGATTATTTAGGCAAACAAGATGAAAAAGAAAATCCACTTTCCATTTCAGAAAAAAATGGAAAGGAGAAGAAGAAGTGCCATTACACCATGGTCCAGACATCAACTATTGTTTTCTTCACTACTACCCTATTCTCTTTGCCATCTTACCACATGAAAAATTCTAGAGAGCTTGGAAACTTTCACACTTTTGTGATATTTTATTTACCTAGTCACGGTATAGAATTTGAGTAATGCCCAAATAATGGACTCTTTGAGGGCAGAAATGCAACTGACACAGCTGTCTTTGACATTAAACCAGAGTGCAAATTGCTTCACAAAAGGATAGGGAAATACGTTGTTGCTTTTTTTTTCTTGTTGGGAGGTACAATCCCCCTTAGGTAATCTATTAAAGAGTTGTATATGTTTCTTTCTTCTGTTTTTAGACTAAAGCCAGCAGTGGACAGGGCAAGTGTCAAATATAGACAGGTTTATCCCACATTTCTCTATCTGTGTGTGTAATGTGCCATCCGATTTTCTGTCCCTGTCTCTTTTTGTCTCTTCTTTTTCACTTTGTGAGCCATCACATAAGGAGAAATCACACTTACATAGGCCTAGGACAGTTCCCTTGCACTTCTCCCATTTCTCAGAGATGAATTACATGGAGTATGTTTATTTTATGGGGAAAAAAACGTTTTTCTTTTTTCTTCCTCTTCTTCCTCCTCTTCTTCTGTTTCTTCTTTGGCCTACAACCAAAGCATTGCATCAACTACTAACTTTAGAAAACAAGCACACATAACTTGATCTCCTTTGAATGGAGCTAATGACCAAGTTTTGATAATTGATGAGTGTGTGATGAAGCAGTAAACACGCAAGAATAATGCACTGCAAAATATGCTCTGAAGTGCAATAATAAATAATATGGAAGTACGCTTGTCAAATGAATGAAATATACTAGCAAACACTCCATAATACAACTTGTGCAGTAATTAGATCTTAGAGCACTCACGAATACAGCAAGCTATTAAACACTTTCTGAGGAGCGGATGACTCTGATCAGATGAATTGGTTTGAGGAGTTGGAGTGCTGAACAGCCAAATCCTAAATAGGTAGATTCAATAAACATTGTGCTGCTATTCTACACAAAATAGCAGTATCATACCTATAAGGGCATGGGTAAGAAGACCTCAATAGGAATATCTATAAGTATACCCTGATGGGCACATGCACATAATTTTACATGCACTGAATAAGATTGATCATGTCTACCACTATCACTTCATCAGTGCTTGGACTTCCACAGGTCCTGCTAGTTCTGTTGTCAAGAAAACTACCTGGAAATTATAATCAAAAGAAGCATGTTTTTCTGCCAGACTTGAAATAATTTGGTTAAATCAATACTGAATCTATTAGAGTTAGGGAATAGTTTAAAACAACGAGAATGAAGCAATTTGGAAGAGGTTATTATTATTGTCATTATTTATTCATTTCTATTCCACTTTTCTCCCATGGGTGGGACTCACTTAATAGGGTAAACTTTATAACCTGAATCCTATTGTTAGTCCCAGCTAAAGTAGGCCCATTGCATGAATGGAACTCACTTAAGTGCTGACTTCCCAAATTACCATCAGATGGGTTCTGGCCAATGTATGTTTGAGACAGTGTTCCAAGCAGACATGAGGGCAGGGCACTTTAGTAAAGCTTCTTTTACTCTGCCTTTCAAAAACATATCAGGCATCCAAAATCTATTTCTGATACTCATGTTAAAATATAACACCAGCAAAATTATTCTGAAGGATTAACAAACAGTACTGAAGATACCTTTGCTTTTATGCTTATCTCAAGCTGTAAAGGGGTAATAACCGGTTAATTGGTTATTTTGTAGTCACTGATGATGTGAGGTAGTAGTGATCCTCCTTTTTTGTTTTCTAAGGAAATTTAGGTACCTACAAATGTACACATATGATCAAGAGACGAAAGATAATAGCATATATCTTATCCTGATTCTTGCAGGCCTTGCATGATTTTTATCGAAGCTGAACTGACATTTTAGTTCTCCCACAGCAGCACGGACTTTGTCAACACAGATTTTCTCCACCAGTAGTTAGAATCATTGCAAATATTTCATGACATTGCAAAAATTGCAGTTAGGAAACAATAACTCTCAGGCATATGATGCTTTCTTTAATCTGTATGTGTGCACACACGTGTGTGTGTGTGTGTGTGTGTGTGTGTGTACAACCAGACACAGAGAAACTACACAGCCTGAAGCAGCGTGTATAGAGGAAACCTTTGGTGAAGTACTCACCATTTTGAATTCTTAGAAGAATTAGAATTCTTATTCTGTTTTGCATAAATGGTCTTCATTCATTGCTATCAACAAAAGGCAAAAATTGTTTAACAGGGTCAAATGTGTGGTACCAGTTGCAGATGGAGCTCTTTTAACCCCTGAGAGGGAAGGCATACCACCACTGCCCCATCATAACTATACTGCCCCTCTCTGACTTCTGTTCACTTGTCTGTTCCACTATTTACTTTGTCCTATTCCCCACATTGCACTCTGGATCACTTTCTCCTTGTTATTTCCCCCGCTACTTAACCCCCAGGTCCTCCTTCCTCCTTCCTACAAGATCTGCTCTGTAGCTTTCTTCTTAAGTTGAATTTGTTTGTACGTCAGAGCAGGCACATTTTTAAGTGTAACTCCATCCATATATATATATGGCTTGTTGTGGAAACAAGGATTAGAGATAGAATTTCAGTGAAGACACCTTTTCTCAATGATAATAAGTAACTCTTTTAGGAGTGATTTTTTTGTAAGTTGTTTGTGAGTTGTTTGTAAAATGTTTGTAACTTGGGGATTATCTGCATTCTGTATCAGTGGCTTAATTTTCAGAGACATAATCATGTTACTCTTTTGAAGCATAAAGGAGAGGCATTGACTAGCTCTTCCTTCAGTGTAATAAAAGCCAGCCTTTATACTAGCAATGGCTATCTATAGTCTACACTGGATGGCCCCTGTGCAAGAGGACAAATGGGCAAAAATCCGACAAAAGTCATAGCTTTACCTCAAAAATCATTGTAGAACATTTCAACCTTCCTGGATATACTGTGCAAATTGAATTTCCATAATCCAAAATGCTTGAGATCTGAAGTGTTACGCATTTTGGATGTATGTACATTTTGAAGACTGCCCAGAAGCTTCAAGTAGTTCAACAGGTGGCAGCCAGGTTCCTTACCAGAATGGCGTTCAGGGAGCTTAGAACCCCCCTATTGTGTCAGCTCCTCTGGCTGCCAGCCTGCTACCAAGCACAATTCAAAGTGCTGGCTTTGGCCTATAAATCCCTGAATGACTCCGGTCCAGCTTACCGGTCCGAATGCATCTCCCTCTTATGAGTCAGTTAAACCATTAAGATCGGCTGAGGAGACCCTGCTCTTGGTCCCACCATCTTTGCAAGGGTGACTGGTGGGAACGAGAGACAGGCCCTTCTTGGTGGTGGCCCTTTGGCTGTGGAATTCCCTTCCCAGTAAAATTAGATCAGCCCCCTCCCTCCTGGCGTTTAGAAAACAACGTAAAACCTGGCTATTCAAGCAAACATTCATGAGTAACAGCAGCAATTAAGCAGGATTGATGCAATTGTTTAACGTTTTATGTTTTATGTCTTATGTCAATGTCTATGATTGATGTTTTATAGTTTTAAAGGTTTTAATCTTCAATTCAATGCTATTTTAGATATATGATGTATGTTTATATTGTGAGGCACTGAATTTGCCACTTGCAATGTTTTAAACCACTTTGAGTCCCCCTCCTCAGGGGTGAGAAAAGCAGTATAGAAATGCAATAAATAAATGAATAAATGTGTGTGTGTGTGTGTGTGTGTGTGTGTGTGTGTGTAGATTTTTAAGTACCTTTACAGTCAAGCCCTCCACATTTGCCACATTTGCTTAGGAATCCCGTAAAAGTGAAAAATAAATAAATAAATAACACTATTTTTTACTCAAGATAACAACTCTCTTTATCATATCTAGGTCCAAAAAAAATCTAGGTCAAGTGCAGAAAAATGTTCTATCTTGGAATTTCTAGGTCCTACAGCACAGCTCTACAGTAGAAGTTGACCATAGTATCATGCTGGGTAACTTAGACATTTCTAAAAGGAACATATTAATCAAATCCGCAAATAACTATATTTGCATATATGTACATAATAACATATCTTGTAGATGAACCCACATCTAAACATGAAACTCATTTTTGTTTCATATATGCCTTATACAGTAGAGTCTCACTTATCCAACACTCGCTTATCCAACATTCTGGATTATCCAACGCATTTTTGTAGTCAATGTTTTCAATACATCGTGATATTTTGGTGCTAAATTCATAAATACAGTAATTACTACATAGCATTACTGTGTATTGAACTACTTTTTCTGTCAAATTTGTTGTTTAACATGATGTTCTGGTGCTTAATTTGTAAAATCATAACCTAATTTGATGTGTAATAGGCTTTTCCTTAATCCCTCCTTATTATCCAACATATTCGTTTATCCAACATTCTGCTGGCCCTTATATGTTGGATAAGTGAGACTCTACTGTACATACAGCCCGGAGGCAATTTTACACACACTATTTTAAATAATTTTGTGTATGAAAATTTGTATTCATTGAGCCATCAGAAAGAAAAGGTGTAATTATTTCAGACGATTTTGGAGTAATTTAGATTTTGGAATTCCACATTAGGAATACTCAGCCTGTACAGTCTTTTAGCATTCTTCAAATGGAGATGTGATCATTAACTCCACATTAAACTAAGTGAAGAATCAGCAAAATTCAATAGGTCAGCTTAGGTTATGTTGCTTCTCGTAGAATGTTGAGCTAAACAGTAATGCAAAAAGGAAATGTTTAAACCCTCTGTTAATTTATTGAGGTAAAATGACACTTTTTTGACCTTTCATGGTTAGCCTCAGTGGATGTAGACACAAGTCTAAACTGAACAAAATCCCTTAACAGACATGACCTGTAATCCCAGTGACCCCATGCAAATTTTGTAAAAGTAAATCAAGGAACCATGGGACCATTAATCATTTTAACCAATATTATAAAGCTTTGCAGTAAGACTGTATACTCTTTAACAAAGAACTATGCAACTTAAATGGGTCATGCTATATGTTTAAATATTTTCTCCATATAATAACACAGTTTACATATTTTTCCTTCCTTCCTTCCTTCCTTCCTTCCTTCCTTCCTTCCTTCCTTCCTTCCTTCCTTCCTGTTTTATATATGTGTTGTTCTCAGAAATGCAAGGAAGAGGTTTTCACCCACATTTCACCAATCCAGGACCAAATAAAGGCTGTTACACAATAGAGCTTTGATGAAAATGAGTCTAATTTTCAGGCAACAGCACCATAAATCATTCCCAACAACATACATTTCCATGGATTTTTGTTCCCCAAATATCATGGATCTCAAAAACCAATCAAGAAAACCTCCATTACAAAAAATAAACTATATTGGTTTAAATCTCAGAATTATAGCCAATATGTTGTTCTTTTTCTGATGTTTTACTTGATGCCATGAAACAAGAACAGACAGTGAAACGGAGACCATCTATCATCGCAATGGGACACTCACAAAGGGAGAGTTTGTCATGAATAATGAGGGTGTCCTAAGAAGCCTCCTGTAATTCCATAGTTGTGGACCCATGGTAGTAGCATTACAGACATCAGCAGCTTATTCCATTGCTATATAGTCCACATGTTGCAAACTCAAGACCTGTGGGCTGAATCTAACCCATGTCATTTTATGTGGCCCTCAAGATGATGGACCACAACTACTGTATTCCTCATCATTAGACATAATGACTAGAGCAGATGGCATTTTTGATACAGTAACATCTGGAAGGCTGCAGAAAACTAGGGTTTGAATTTAGATACAAGGCTTTAAGATGTCCTTTAACCTTTCCCCAGCCTCTGATCCACAAGTCCTGTTGGATTGCAATTCCATTAACCCCAGTCCACATGGTGAAAATCAAAAATGATTGGAGTTGTTGTTCAATAACATTTGGGTCCCAAATTGGATAAAAGCTAAAAAGCACCTGATGCTATGCGTGTGTGTATGTGCGTGTGTGTCTGTGTGTGTGTGTAACTGGTTCTCTGTCCATGGATTCAACAGCCCTTTGAAGGCAACTATAAGGCTGATGTGGCCCTCAAATAAAATGAGTTTGACACCCCCGCATCAATGACCATGAGCTTGCACAATGAAGCCTGAGAAATCTTTTTCATCTTCTGCTACCTATACTTTTTCTTTTCTCAATGGTGGATCCTTTCAATGAACCATCTCACAACCTCCTACTGCTCTCTGCCATGTTCCTGTACCATACTGGCTCTTAGTTAAATTCCAAATCTAGTTTTTTCCAATGAACTCAAAGTACGGGGAGTGGCTCTCCATTTCCCCACCTGTTTATCCTCACAATGTGAGTTGCCATTGCTAAAGTCTTCAAGAAATTTTTTGGGGGTAGTTAGGTGGTCCAAAGTCGGATGCTAAAGGCCATAAAGGTAGCTTTGACAGGCCACAGTTTACCCATCTCTATTGTGCTCACTGGGCTGCAATACAGTCCTATTCTTACATTTTTTTAAAAATCGAAGAGCAGAGTCAGCATGGAGTAGTGGTTTGAGTGTTGGACTGTGAGTCTAGAGATAGGATTTTAATTTCCCACTCAGTCATGGAACGCCACTGGACGAACTTGGGCTAATAACATATTGTCAGCATAAGAAAACACTGTTACAGATTCACCTTAGAGTTGCCATGTTTTGGAATTGACTTGAAGGCACATAACAACAATTTGAAGCTTAACTGATTGCAGGAAAATCTTAGTTATGGGAGATGAGCATTGCATTTTTATCTTTAAAATTTTATATGATTTTATACTTTTCAAATGATAATGCTTTACGACAATACCTTGTTTAATTATGCTTAACCTTTTCCTCATCAGATTTTCTTTCTTATTTTAACCTTGTGGTAAGTCATTTTGGGTCTCACATTGGGAGAAAGAGGGGATATAAAATAAATTAGTAACTGAATCACTTTTTGGAACTATTTCTTCTCATCTTTTTTTGTGTATTTTCTCACATTTCTATGTACACATTTATTTTATGTCTACATTATGAAACAGAATTTTGACTTACACAATGATAATAAAGTGAGCTGTGATTTCTGCCATCATAATTCAGTAACAGGTTGCCAGCAAATACTCTGTTTAGAAACAGGTTACCTTTACTCACAATATGAGGCAGTTCTGGAGCAGACCTTTTTGTCATTATCCCTGTAGTTGTAACACAAGCACACACTCCCCACAAGTGTGAGAATCATATTTGTATGAGAGACCGGTTTCCATTGTGTGAGATTTGTGACAGGACAACGGTGCATGCCCTTGAGTGCTAATTAATATAACATTCAGACAGAAGTCTACATTATTGAACAATATAATAAATTAACTGAAAGCAAAGAAAATACAATTAATCTACAGAGTATAGGCAAAATGTATGCACATTAGGGCTGGTGAATGAAGAATTTAGGGCAATGGGTAACTTGAACAAGCTGCACAATTAGAAGAAAGACGTTAACTTTTGTAATCAATATTAATTAAAAGAATGAACAAAAGCCAGCCCGCATTATATGATCGTGCAGCACAGTCCATTACAACTGCTTGCCTTATGACAATACTTCTAAATTCCACTGTGCTACATGTAATTAAATTCATTAACCATAGCAGATTGCTAAATGCAGGCACAAAATGATAATGTTTTATTAACAGTTGCTATTTATAGATCCCTCCTGCTACTAAAGCATTAGAATGAGAATGCTGAGTTAATTAATTCACCTTTGATTTGCCTGCATTAAAAATATTTCCCATCCCCTCTCCCCACCGCAATACTGAGCCTTTGAGAAGAAAAAAGAAGTACAAGAACAGATGTGCAGATCACATAGGGGTTCGTGGACTGCACGTCCCAGCATTCCTCACCCTTGGCCCTGTTTGCTAAGGCTCATGGGAGTTATGGTCCAACAACATCGAAAGAACCATACAAATGGAAACATGGGGAAGGGTGCGGGAAAGGGAAAGTGAGGTGCAGTAAGAGACCTGTCTGGAGGAGTAAGTAAGTAACTTTATTTTTCTATCCCGCCACCATCTCCCGGCAGGGACTCAGGGCGGCTAACACAGTACAAGGCCTGAAAACACTAGACAAAGTAGAACAATTAAAACATATTGCAATAAAAAACACAGTAAAATCAACATTATACAAAACAATTACATCAAGCAAGACAGTACATTAAACCATAAAAACTCATTTAGCATATATGATGAGTTAAAAATCAGATAAAATAAGATGGACCACCAGGTTGGTGGAGGGGGATAGCGTGGAGGGGCCATTTGAACTAAAGTGCAATAGTATAGTTCTAAAGTGCTTTGGGGCCAAAGGACAAAGTGCAAACATTTCTCGACCGAAGGGGTGGGAGACGTACGTCCAGTTTATTATAGGAAAAAGGGACCTGTGCGAAAGAAGGTGCATTAATCTAAATTTTGGTCATGGGGACTGAATTATTCAAATGTGCAGCGAAAAAGCCAGGTTTTTAGCTGCTTTTTAAAAGGGGAGGTGCCTGCCTGATCTCCCTAGGGAGTTCTCCCTAGAGTTCCAGATCTGGGGGGTCACTACTGAGAAGGCCCGCTCCCTTGTCCCCGCCAACCGAGCCTACAATGGAGGCGGGAGCAAGAGAAGGGCCTCCTGGATGAACGAAGAGATTGTACAGGTTCATAGGGGGAAACACGGTCACGAAGGTAGGTGGGTCCCAAACCGTTTAGGGTTTCATAGGTAGGAACCTGCACCTTGAATTGGGACCAGAAAATAATCAGCAGCCAGTGGAGCTCCTTAAACAGGGGAGTTGACCGCTCCATGTAATTCGCTCCCATTAGCAATCTGGAGGAATAGAAGGGGAGAAGTCTAAAGTTTTTTCTCAGTATCCCCGAGCCCTGCCTGGGGCATACATGCTAACAATAGATAAAATATAAAATAATAGATAAAAAACCTAATAACATGTTTAGGGATGTGTGGAATCTGGAATTATTTTTTTCATTCAGTATCCCTCCTAACTGCCAAAACCTGGCCCCTCATCTACCTGGCCCTCATCTTCAAAAAGAAGCTGGGCATTTACTCACTGGGGATGCTCTAGCTCAGTGGTTCTCGATCTGTGGGTCCCCAGATGTTTTTGGCCTACAACTCCCAGAAATCCCAGTCAGTTTGCCAGCTGTTAGGATTTCTGGGAGTTGAAGGCCAAAAACATCTGGGGACCCCAGGTTGAGAACCACTACAGTCTAGCTTGAGTGACTGAATTGAGAAGGGAGCTGGACTCAATGGCCTATGGACCCTCTGTGACTCGGTGATTCTATGAAAGTGACAGGCTGAGAGAACCCCCTTTAATGTGTTAAAGAGCAAACAGGCTTGTCCTCATATTAATAAAATGAGTAAAAATATGCCTTCATGTGGCATTGACCAAAGTCATAAAGGACTTTATAGATCATAAATTGTACCTGGCAATGGACCAGGGAAGTTGCCATAATAATGGATGTTCTAATCAAGAGCCTGGCTGTAGTATTTCTAAACAGTTTTGTGTGACATAACAGTCAGACAAACACTTTAAATTATGGAATAGGTAACTGAATCCATACTACAACCCTGAAAATAGTCCAGTAGCCAGGTAACAAGGGAAACACGTGCTCAGTGCCAGAATTTCAATAGTTCAATTGTTCCAGTCTCCCTTGGGTCCCATTGAATTTGCAGAGCTGAAAGTGGGTTTACACTGCTGTACTTCATATTTGATTTAATATTTATTGTTTTAGTTTCTATGTTACTGTTCCTAGAATAGAGCACATACTGACACAAAGAGAACTATTTAAAAGGAACTTTAAATGGAACTCTTCCCATATCTCAATCATTTTAAACCAACCTTGCAGGTAATCCTTCTAATTGACCCTGGACCATAGTATGCACAGTCTATACCTGTGATGATTAACACTGTATGTTTTTTATCTGAGGATCTATACTTCTGACAATACTATTGATATTTTACATTTTAACGCCAAAGGCAACATGAAAAGCTTGTACCAGATCATGCTATTTGTCCATTTAGCATCACATTAGCTGACCAGAGTTCAAAATCAGAAACTATCGCATTTATCTAAAGCTACTTCATGGTGTATAATCACGTGTCTTCTCCACCATCAACAACCTTTATTGTGCGGTAATAACCTTTCAATGTGCATCAGTCCCAAGACCACCTGGATGTGACTGCACTATATTTATAAGATTGTTCTAAAATGAAGTTTCAGTTTAGATGCATTTTGATGAATGAGAGGGGACAAAGGCAAACTATCAATGAATGATGCAGCAGCTGGTTGGAAGGTAATATCATTTTCAATAATTCACAAGCATATTTGTGGCTATGATCAACAAAGTAAATGTGGGATATGATTTTCAGAGCAGCCATTCACATAGTGTTCTGTAAGAGAACTTCATATGTGCTATAAGATTTACATAACTAGGGAAGACTATGGAGACACTGAAATGCTTCAAGATTTGCTCTACCTTGTCTTAGAATGGAGATTGCAGTCAAGAAATCAGAAGAAGACAAGAACGTGAAAGGGTGGCTGTAACGATGCCACCAGGTTGCCATGAGAAGTTTACTTTTCCTTTGATGTGTAGCGTAGCTTGACTTAAAAATATATGGAACAGAGGCTTGGATGTAAGAAAACTGTAATAAGATTTATTGATGTACAGATGCTTAACAGTTTCAATGTTTCTTCACTCTTAGAGGTACATTTATTTAATGGTTATATTGCTAACATTCCATGAAACAACTCTCAAGGGGACTATTCCTTCTACTAAACAGGTTTTAAACTTTTTTCCTTTAAACTGATGTTTCTTGCTTTAACTAATCACTCTATGTGCTAGCTTTCTCTATCTTTCTTTTAGCTTTGTTACAGTACAGACTCCTACTGGGGTTTTCTTCCCTTTGTTGCTCAAACCCTTGCTACTAATCTAAATAAGTCAACTTGACCTATTTAAACTACACAGGCTAGAAGCCTAAACTTTCCTGATTCTCAACACTGTAGAACCAGCCTTCCCTGTGGTTCCCTGACCACAGACTGACTACTTTTTTAAAATATGCCTCCTCTTGCCAAGTGGTAGTTGGCTCCTCCCTTGTTTCTATGGCAACCCATCTCAGAATGAGCTGAGCTGGCTACCATCCCCCAAGTAATGTCATTTCAAATACTTACCCTTTTAAAACATCTACCTATAATTAAGCATAACTGCAAATTAAATTTCACACTTCACCACAGTGGCTATGAAGGGACAAGACATGATCCTCGAGTGCAAAGATATATATAATAGAATATGAAAGATAGCTTTGACCATCTTATCATATTTCCTATTTCTATGTATGGTTGTGAAAGGTGAACAGTGAAGAAAGCTGATGGAAGAAAATCAACACATTTGAAGTGAGGGGACAGAGAAAAGTTCTATGAATACCATGGACTGGTAAAACAACAAATAAATGGGCCCTAGAACAAATCACACCTCAAGTCTCCCTAAAAGCAATGACAACTAAAATGAGTGTCAAATTTTGGGCATATTATGGGAACGCATACCTCACTAGAAAAGATAATGTTGTTTGGCAAGGTTGAAGACAGTAGGAAAAGTGGAAGACTGCATTCCAAATGTTTAGACTCAATCAAGAAAGCCACCACCATGAGTCTGCAAGATCTGAATAGGGCTGTTGAAGACAGGGTGACTTGGAGCTATCATGATCATGATCAACAGCAGTTAACAAGAAAAGAAATACATCATTCAGATTTTTAAGATTCCTGTCAAACCCAAAATCTAAATATCATATCTAAAGCAGAGGCTCCTCATTATACCATTGCTCCATATTATACAAGTGCTCCATAACTGCATCTGTCAAGCAAACTTGGACAGTTGTAGAAATATAGTTAATGAGGTAGCATCTTCTGTATTGGCCAAGGCCAGCTCAATCATGCCACACAGAAAATCAAAGAGAAGAGAAGGATATAAATATAGTTGATAAATAATAAATAAAATCTACCAAGGGTTGATCAAAGCAGATGTAACCATAACTTCTAAAAGAGTCTGTGTGCTTGGAAGAAGGGGAAATGTTGTTGCCCATCCCTGTTTTAAATTGTTGGCCTAAATGTGGAAGAGAACAGAAATAATTTGGGTTTTGTGTGTGGGAGCAAATATCTTGGGCCAGCATAGGAATTGACTGCAATTTCATCATGCAACCATGGAGATTGAGCAGAATGGTTTGCCCAGGTGATGTAGGTCTACAAGAGTCAACAGTGAAACCTGAAAAGTGAGGCATTCTGAAGGTAAACATGATTCAAGGAGGAAAATGTTCTATAACGAAGCTGAAAGTGCTCACAGTCTGGTGGTAGAAAATATGTTTTGAAATCAGAAGGTCTCACATTCAAACTTTGGCATCTCCAGTTCAAAGAGGGCTTGAGAAGCAGGAGATAAGAAACAGCTCTTTTGGAAACCCCGAAGAGCAATTCTGAGCCATAACAGGAAAACATTGGGAAAGGTGGTCTAGACAATCTGACCTGGTGCAAGGCTGATTTATATTCTGACATTGTTTGAGTATTGTTTAGAGGCACACTGGGGTACGCAATGCAGCCCACTCTCGTATCCTGCCCAATACAAAACAAAAGTACACCAACATGACTTGGCATGCAAAATAACTACAATGGACAGATGAGTTATCGATTGCACATTGACACTTGGCAGATCTTCAGGAGGAATAAATCAGCACTCAAGTCTGCAGTTTTTTTTCTGCCTTCATGCTTGCACCCAGCAATATAACTTTCAAAGGCAAATTCTTTCTCTTTCTTTCTTTCTTTCTTTCTTTCTTTCTTTCTTTCTTTCTTTCTTTCTTTCTTTCTTTCTTTCTTTCTTTCTTTCCCTTTTCTATAAGTAAATGGGATTTAGAAAAGGTTTCATTTTAAGCGATGAGAAAAGCTCAGAGCAGGGAAGAGCAAGAGTTTCATTCAGCCTGAATGCAATCAACAGCACTCCCCACGCTTCGACAAGGAAAGAAGTGTCTTTCAAGAATTCTCCATTTGTATAATGAACTGTCTGCTCTTGAATTGTTCTACTGTGGACACATGATTAAAGGTGTCAGACTTTAAAACTGTTACTTTGCCGGGCCCATCACTCCCCTTGAAAATTCCTTAACTGCAGTTGATCACATCAGATTGCAATAGCTATGTGCTGGAGTAGGGAAGGCGGCTTTGGTAATCTGTCATGTTTCCGTCCAAATTGTGAAAATCTCAGAGCAGATGTCACAAAATCAGCCCTAGACTGCAATAACGCATTGAACTCTAAACTAATTTTAAGATAGTTTAAAGCAGCTGCCAGCTACAGAGAAGAGCTGACTGTTGAACTACGTACTGGTGACAAAGCTTTTCCCAGTTCAATAACATTCATTTTGTACAGGTGTATCTCATTTTCTGCCCTGAAAAGTTAGATTTGACTGCTAATTAGAATTTTCGAGTAAAATTAAGTGTCATGCCACCAAGGATAGAACTATAGCCTTGAAAGGTGAATCCCAGATCTTTGTTTAATGAACCTGTCATATATAATATGCAGAATCATAGAATCGTAGAGTTAGAAGGGACCACAAAGGTCATGTAGTCCAACCCCCTGTCCTGTGAAAAAATATAACAAAATCACTCCTGAAAGGTACCCATCAAATCTCTATTTAAAGGCCTCCAAAGGCATAGAGTCCACCATTCTCTGGAGCAATCTATTCCATAATCAAATAGTGATTACAATTTAAAAAGTAATATTTAGGTGGGATATCTTTTCCTGTCATTTGAATGCATTGGTTCACATTCTAGTTTCTTGAGCATCAGAAAACAAGCCCATCCCTTCTTTCACATGACATCTTTCAGATATATAAAGGTGATCATCATGTCACCTCTCAGTCTTCTCTTCCCCAAACTAAACATATAAAGCTTCATAGGCAGTTTCTCAAAAGACTTGGTTTCCAGACTTTTTATTATCTTTATCACCTGTCTCTGGACATTCTCCACCATGTCAATCTCCCCCTTGAACTGTGGTGCCAGAATTGGACATATTATGCGTTTTCAAGTACTGTATAGGCAGTCCCTGAGTTTCAAACATCCAACTTACAAATGACTCATAGTTAAGAATGGGGATAAGACAACAGGAAGTGAGAGAAATCTACCCACAGGAAGTGAAATTTACTCCTAAAAGAGTTATAATGAAAAGGTGCCTACACTGAAGCTTTCTCGCCAATCGTCATTTCCACAGCAAGCCAATTTTTCCAAACTCCAGTTCTCACAGGGGCAGCGAGTGAGGTGAAATCTTCTGAACAGGAACACAGACAGCAAAACAAACACCACTAATAAATATATATATCTGGCTGGAGTTGCACTAAAAATGCACTTGTTCTAACTTACAAACAAATTCAACTTAAGAAGAAACCTACAGAATCTATCTTGTTTGTAATTTGGGGACTGCCTGTCCCTGTTAAGCATATTCTCTTTTAAAATATGTAAGGAAGGGATAGGTTGTTTTTGTTTGTTTGTTTTTTTACAGAATCCTCAGACCAACCATGTTTGGTTCTGTAATCCCAGCCCTTGTGCTCCTATCACTAACCTGGTCATTTTGCCCTTAAAAGCACTTCTTGTGTTTGAGTCTCAGCCCCCAAGATGAAATCTCTAATCTGCAATTGCACAATTTTGATGTCCATGGCTACATATTCCTTGCTCCCGATCTTCATGAAATTAGTGATGTCTTGGCATCACAGAGTCCCATTCTTTTCTATATTAGTACCATGACAACAGTGTGAAAAGTTAAATGCAAAAACATTTTAACATGACCAAAAATATATATCTGAGGTTACAGACAGGAAAAGAGGGATCCATAAATTTTGGCTGCCTTTCTATTGCAGAGCCATGTGCAGAGCTGTAGCCCAAAAAAAAATTGGGGGTGGGGGGGAGTTGAAACTTTTTTTTAGCGAATCATGAAGAGTAGTTCCATAACACAAAATAATTTAGAAATCAGGATCCATCGATAAACTTCAGTGGACACTCATGGGGACTTGGTTAATCAGTTAAAATTAATGAGTAAACCAGGTTTTTCTTAAAACCTGAAAAATATTGGGGGGGGGGGGGGTGTTGAACTCCTAACCCCCCCCCCCCCTTTGGCTACAGCCCTGACCATGTGAGTAGTATTACATCTTTCTTGATTGGTTCAAAATCTGGGTAAAATATTGGATTCTACAAGCAAATGTTTGCTCATTCAATAAACCTCTCCCTTCCTTTCCTTCTTCCTGAAACTCTCCATATACTCCAAATCTGTTTCAGAGGATAGCTAACCCCTGACAGGAATTGTTCAATTGAATGCAAAAATATCATTGGATGCAGCCCATTTTACATTCAGAAAAATACTGTTATACTGTGCAAATTCTGGAGCTGACACACAGGCAATACCCAAATAACGGAAATACAAATATAAGCACTATCCATCATGTATAGTTGTACTAAAGTCATGCATACCTATTTCAGCCAGCATTGTTCGAGGGACTCATCTAACAGGTTAAGCATTCTTATCATTTAAGAGTGACTTTCAAAAAGCATTTCCCCGTGTCCTTGAAAGATCATTTCAGCAGATGCATTTTGGTGGCTACACAATAAAAAAAAGCCTGACCTTTTCTGCAGAATGCAATCAATTTCATACTTTAAATTCTTAATATGATAAGAAAAGATATTGGCAAGTTGACCTGGAGGTCTGCATAAGACATGAGAAATAATTGTTTCTTTAATTGTGATGCCTGAATTAAATTCGTTTTGCACCCTGTGTACTTAGATAATGTGTAAAATTGAGGTCCTGACCACTTTTGGTCATTAAAAGCTCCGTCAGCACTTGTTCTAAGAGGGAAGATGCTAACTGCTGTGGTCTGGGCACAGGTAATTGCCTTCTGCCAGTCTAACTTGTTTTCATACTGCAATTAGATATTATATGCAACTTCCTTGTTTAACTCCAACTTTGTTTCCTTTTTTACAGTTTATTTACTATAAAATGGTCATAACCTAGCCATCAGTGAACTCCTCTTCTGCCCCATGATCATTGTACTATTGGGTACTACACCTTGTTTCATCTTGTTTCCATTAGTGTTCAACAGCTATATGAAGCTGCTAGGGAAGGTCATTGGAAATTTTAGGGTTCAATGCCATCAATTTGTTGGGTACATTTGGCTCAACATCTTCTTGACATCAGAATCAACCGTGCAGCTGCTGGAATGGTCTGGACAAGGGCCAATAAACAGAACATAAATCCTGATAAGATAGTGGCTCTGTGGATTTGTGGTTCTTGGTCTGGAAATAGGGAATGTGACCTGGCCTGTATGGATTTACACTCTGTTCCCACCACCCCAAAAGAGCAAATGCATAGCTTGCCAGTATTTCTGGAGGGCCAGGTGAACTCTGTGGAGTCCCCTATGGGTGAGAAGGGCGGGATATAAGTATTGTAATAAATAAATAAATAAATTTGATGCCAACATTGACTAGTTTGCCAGCTATAGATTTTAATGGACAGGGATAACCTAACACAGCAGTCAATCCATTATACACATACATACTTTGCATTTGGCATGCTTAACCAGAAATCCCCTCTTCCTTAGGCCGGAGAAGAACATCCAGGCTAGAGTGGGTTTTGCCCTAGAACCATTTTCCTATTTTTTTTGTGTGTCAGGAGCAACTTGAGAAACTGCAAGTCACTTCTGGTGTGAGAGAATTGGCCATCTGCAAGGACGTTGCCTAGAGGATACCTGGATGTTTTGATGTTTTTACCATCTTTGTGGGAGGCTTCTCTATGTCCCCGCATGGAGCTGGAGCTGATAGAGGGAGTTCATCCGTGCACTCCCCATGTTGGATTTGAACCAATAATCTATGGACAGTATCACAATACAGGAAGCGTCTGCCTGTCTGCTTGTCCAGTATTACCAGAACAGCCTTTCTCCCCTGGCCTAGAACCACAAAGGGCTCTGAAGTATTTGTTCCAGACGCATCACTGATAACACTATGTAACACGGTTTTTGTTCCTGGGTTATAAATGCCATTTCCTAATTGGTTCTATCATTAAAAAAAACATGGAAAAGGTTTATTAAATTGCAAAACCTTTGTTTTTGCAGGACATTCTGCAATACATTTTGCTATAGTTTCTCAATGAATATCTCATAGAATCTAAACCAATTCAACATAGTTTTGTGACAGCCACAAAAATTAAGTTTCTGGAGTATAACAGCTACCTTCAAAATAATTAAAGAGGAAAATAACACTTTCAAATCAGGAACAGATTTTTTTTTCAAATTTTGTTACGTAGTGTATGCAACCTCAATTAACACGCACCTTCCAGGTCACTGACTTTCACTGAATTCCTTGCATACTATTTCTCAGTAATTATGCATAAGCCTAATTTGTAAACGAGGCTATTGTGATGTCTCATGGGCCTTGTAGTCCTGTTCCTAGTACTATTGTGGCAGACGAGGAGGAAAACATGGGATTTCCACCGGTTCAGCCAGAATCGGAGCCCCTGCACCTGGAGGATGTTTGCCCTCAAGAAGTCAGCCAAACAAGCCTTGGGCAGAATTCTCCCCCGTTTTCCCGAAAGGACAATTATAATAGAGATAGAGGAGCCAGGGAGGCTAATCGCCGGAGCCTCAGAATTGCAGCCAAACAACTAGCTGATTAGGTCTGCTTCCCTTGGGAAATTCTAAGGAGTCATGCATCTGGACAGAGTTGGGTTTCACTTCTCGTTCTCCAGGGAAAGTGTTCTTCTGGCGGGAAACGAGACCCTATTTAGGTGTTTTGCCGCAAGGGAAACCTTGCGGAGTCAACTCGTCAGCTTGAGGAGAGAGATCGTGTGTGGACTTCGTAACCCCAGTTCCTTGTTTCCCGGACCAAGTTCCAAGCCTGCCTTGTTTCACGTTTTGCCGCGGACCTCGCCACGGACCTTGTTCTTGCTTCTTGTTTGCCTTGTATCAAGTCTTGTCTTGCCAAGAATCTAGTTTGTTTTCCAGCCTTGTTGTCAAGCTTCAATGGACTAAGAGACCTTGTCTTCTCCCCACACTATTGCTTGGCAAAGTGTGTGTTTCGGTTAATGGATTATAACTTTGGACTCTAATATCACATATTGGACATTATTTTCCTGGACTATATTTGACCTTTCCTGAAAGGTCTACTTCTGAACTATATTCTTCACTTGTTTTTATTGACTTTATATATTCCTTTAATAAAGATATTAGATAGAATCTGGTCTCTGCGCATGGTTATTGGTGTTCTGTAGCCTGGGTCTTGACAGCTATGTAGCTATGTACTGCTCACTGTTTCTCACTAATCTTTTTTCCATACTTTCCAACCATCGCTATTTAACAGTGACTGTCCAAATTTATTCTTTGTTACTTAACCTTTTCAGCTACTTTTTAAGTGTTGCAGCTTCTCTTACTTCCAACTACATTCCTCCTTGTCCTCCTCTGTTGTCAATTACTTCAAGTTCAAAGTATAAGAATGGTTGCGCCTAATTGATGTAACAGTGGGGAGAGGAGAGGATGGGCAGAATCTTGCCCTTCTCAGATTCTGCAAAAGCAAACTGCAGCAGCTTCTCCTAACTTGTATGTTCTCCTTCATTAATAACTTTTGACATGTTGGATGTGTGGTAACACATGTTCAAGTTTTCATCTGTGAAATGTTGGCAGGTATAGTTCTCCCATCTTCTATGAGTTGTAAAGCAAAAGAAGACAAAACAGTTAGTTCTCAAAGTTCTCAGAGCTGTTATTGTGGTAGGAATGGATGAATGAATCTACTCATATATAAGTCTTTTAAGAAATTGCCCCCATAATCCTTGATTGGTTTATTCCAAGTCAGTAAAAGTAGGTAAAGGTAAATGTTTTCCCCTGACATTAAGTCTAGTTGTGTCCGACTCTCTGGGTTGGTGCTCATCTCCATTCCTAAGCCAAAGAGCCAGCATTGTCCATAAATGCATCCAAGGTCATGTAGCTTGCATGACTGCATGGAGTGCCTGCTGAAGTGGTACCTATTGATCTACTCACATTTGCATGTTTTCAAACTGCTAGGATGGCAGAAGCTGGGGCTAACAATGGGAGCTCACCCCATTCCCAAGATTCAAACTGCCGACCTTTCAGTCAGCAAATTCAGCAGCTCAGCTGTTTAATCTGCTGAGCCACCAGGGGCTCCAATATATAAGTACTGTATAAGTACTGTACCTTAACTCTTGCCAAAAAAAAGAAAACATCCCATTCTCTGAATAGAGTGTTGTAATGCAAGAGCTTATGTAATTCATCCTGGGAGAAGCTAAACAAAGTACCAGCTTCATCTCCCAAATATAAGTATTCTGATTGTTAGATAACTTAAAGTACTGTGCTGTAAGCATTCATGCTAATAAACTAAATGAACCTGGATGTCCTAAGATCTCACTATCAAGATTTTACCCAAATATATATTTAAAAATACTATGCCAGTATGGCATATACCAAAAAGAATATCATTATTCACACACATTTTTTTCAAAAACACAAGGACTCAAACATGCATTTGTTTTTCATTTTTGTTAAACTCAAAAATAAAGCTTCATCACCCATCAGCTAATCAATTCTTAAGCTCAGGTTGAATTTTCGAAGGTTTAAGTACTGAGCATATTATTAGGAAAGCTGCCTCTGTCGCCTGGAAAATTATGCTTCCCCCGCTGAAGACTATCAATCTGAAACAAATTTCTGTGCCAATTTCATTTTCTGATGGAAAGAGGCAAGAATAGGCATCATGCTGGACATGAAAACTAACCTGCAGATTCAACAACAAAGGCAACAGATGTCCAGACTTATGTAGTGAAAGGGATAGTGTGGCCCATTTCCAGACATGTATCGAGAAGGACAGGTGAGAAAGCATTTAAATAGGTTTTCTAAAACAAAGCAGTGGGCGGCTGCACTGCAGATCTCTTTTCAAAATGGAGAAAATAAAACATTTAATACAGAAGCATTTGACAAAGGAAAAGCAAGCAAGCAATAACAAACAAATATGATTGTTGTATCAAAAGGATCAGAAAGTAGGCAAGCGTCCTTAGCTGTATCGATTCCATTATTGCAGTGGTTTGTTTCCCTAGATGTTGCCTGACTAGCGCTCCCACAGTGCAGGTTACCAGGAGTTGAATTCTGAGAAGAATATCTGTGGACTTGAAATTGGCACCCACTGTATTAGGAGATGTTTTTATCTCTGCATCAGTTGCAGCTTTCAAAATATCTTCAGAGGAAGCCTCACATAAAATGCAATGCAGTACTATTCCAATATACTTCTATGAGCTCTAATAGCATAGAACGCTCTGCAAAACTATCTCTGAGCAAGAAAATAACAGAAAGAATACAAGCCACAGCTGGAAACATTCCTAACTGAGGGTGCATCTACATGGGCAAGAAACCCCAGGGCTGGTCTGAAGTGCAGTACTCCACATCAGCCATGGGGGGCAGCTACACTGCGTACCTCCATCTTGTTGCAATGGCAGGATGGAGTCCTGGCCATCCAGCAGGTCTTGCCACTTTGGCCACCCTTACTTTTGTCATCCTGTCAGCATTTTAGCTGTGTTCACAGAGCTCCAAAGAGCCCTTGGCAGTCTCTGGGCACCATTGCTGATACTTGCAAGGTCATTTGTACAACTTGGGAAGGAGGAAAAGGAAAGAGAAACATCCTTCCTGTCTCTGAGTTACATGGGTGCAGTTGCAAACATCAGTGATGGCATCCAGGGATGGCAAGAATCTCTTTTGAGCTCCATGGCCACAGCTACAAGAGTGGCAGGATGACAAAAACAAGTGCCATGCCTCTGTCCCTGCGCCACAGAACCTGGTGAAAGCAGGATAGCTGTGTGAACAACTGCTTACACTATCCCAAAGTGCAGAGCTGCACCTGGGATTTGGGGAATCTTGGAAGCATTCCCTGACTGCATAATGTGGGTCAAAGCCATGTTAAGCAGCTTTGTCCCACACTGGGGACAACAAGGCTTTGTGCATCATGTGGGCACTGTAAGGGGTTCAAAACAGATTAAAATTCACAATATCTTCTTGCTGTGAAGTGGTCTCCTCAGGAACAAGAACAACACAGACACAAAGCTGTGCTTTCCAACTGGAAGGCTTTTCTTACTTCAGATGCAGAAATAGTACAGTTACATTATATACAACAAACTCTCTCTCTTCTATCTTCATCCACTGACCTCCAACCTCATCAAACTCCTATCCTCATCCAACTAACAAAGGGTTATTACAACCTATATACAACAGTATCAGTACTGGCCACCACACCCCAATTACAATGACATCTATAGTTAGACCTGAGAAACTGATCCTGTTAACACTTAAAGAAATGCTGAGTAATTTACATATCCTGACAGACACCACATCGCCAAATCTCGCCTACCCCAGATTAAACTGCCCATGTCCTAGGAAGGGGCAATTGGTTCTCAAGGTCAAAAAATACCTCAAAGCTGTGGACCCACTCTCTTCAGTGGATTGCAATTCTGTCCAGAACAGGTCATTCCATCGCTTTCTAGACCCAAGAACTTGGAACACATACTACTACTACTACTTATTTGGAATTAGTTTTGACCTATAAATTAAAATCTTTCCCAATCCTTTTCCCTTCTATGGTTTAAAACCTCTCTTAATTCAGATGAAGCCACATTGAGTCCCAGGTTAAATAATGGAAAGATGGCGCCTGCTTCTCTGGACTGTAAAGCTCTGAGAAATGCCTTCCTGGAGAGAATGAATCCATTCCTCGGCGCTTTGCAGACCAGAGAAGTGGGCACCGCTTCTCTGGACTGCAAAGCTCCAAGAAACGCCTTCCTGGTGAGAAGGAAGCCGTTCCTCGGCGCTTTGCAGACCAGAGAAGCGGATGCCGCTTCTCTGCTCTGCAGAGTGCCGAGGAATGCCTTCCTGGGTGCAGCTTCTCTGGTCTGCAAAGTGCGGAATGCCTTCCTGGTGGAGCCAAGATTTGCCTGAACGGTGACCCCAACAAGATGGCACCACAGGCAAATGCCTAGTTTGCCTGGCGGTTGAACCGCCCCTGGCTGGCAAACTAAATTACAGCGCACACATTATGCTCATGGAAGTGCATATCACTACTATAATTTGAGGAAACTTTACCCCATTTGGAGACAGAGTAAACGAAAGCTGAACATCTGAGATATCAGAAAGAATAGACAAGCTGAAATGGAAGTGTTAAAGGATAGCAAGACTGCCATTGGATGTTTAAAAAATGGGACACATGGGATGAAGGTTCCTTGTTTTAGGAAACAGTAATCTTACAATATGATAACATATTTCAGTATATGTATTTTGTAGAAATATGTTTTAATATGTGTATTTTACAGAATTATTACCTGTTTTTAGCTATGTTGTAATCTGCCTCAAGCCACAAAGAGAGGCGGGTAAAAAATAACATTATTATTATTATTATTATTATTATTATTATTATTATTATTATTATTATTTTATTATGACACAGCAAACAAGATAGATATTCTGGATTTCATATCACAAAATCACAATTCGAACACTTCCCAAGTGTCTAGGACTGTGTGATGTATTTTCGGATGATGCGTGCAGATCCCAGTAGGGTGGCCTTTTGCAGTTGGCAGATCGTAATTTTGTCAATGTCTATTGTTTCCAAATGCCGACTGAGATCTTTTGGCACGGCACCCAGTATTAATAATAATAATAATTATAACCCTATTATTATTATTATTATTATTATTATTATTATTATTATTATTATTATTAAAATAAAGAATTTCAGGCTTATAATACTGGAGGGAGAGGTAGAAAGTGGCAAATCATAAAAGACGAGCAAATGTCTTTATGCATCAATATGTAAGTACAAAGAATAAGAAAATTCTGAACACCAGTAGAGATAATTGTCTTTGTTTAATCTAGAATGTTATCCTACCCATGTAGGAGCTCTGCTTAATAATGAAAATACATGAATGATCACCATCTGTAAAAATAAAATGAAGCCAAAGCATTTAAAAGCTCCATATTGATACCTGAATCATATGTATATTCTGCATGCATTTTATATGCTAAGATATAAACTAAGAATGCAACAGGAATGCATCTAGAGACATATGTTTCATTCAAATAGACATCTCAGGAAGACCTTGGAAAATTACTTTCGAAAGGAAAAGAATTGAAAATCACGATACACTAAAGCGATCTATCTCTGAGCAATGGCACAATGAAAGATAGTGACTCCTTCTTTATTATACATATATTCTTGATGTAACCACACACGTTTGTCCTTATTTCTAAATTTAAAATCATACAGAATCTTTTCTGACGAGTCATTGCTTCATCATACCAGACTGAGATATTTCCTAAGGCATGAATTATGTTCATTAGTTTGTTTAAATATTTGCTACTTCTCCCTTTCTTGAAAGATCTCAGGACAGCACACAATAAAACCAATCTGACTAATTTCAGACAATGTAAGCAACAAAAATTGTTTTAAAATGCCAAAATCATATTTTAAAATTTAACAAGTTAAAAAGACACATTAAACAAGTTAAAATAATAAAAAACTATTTACATTTAGAAAGCAACGCATACTAACAAGAGGTTACACAGAACCAAGGAATACACTATCGGATAACTAACTGGAGCCAAGAAATGGAAAATAATATGTCTGACAGCAAAGGAGACTGGGGAGAGTGTCAGATAGGAGAAAGGGCAGCACCAGGAGGATCAGGCAAAAGATTTGGGAAATGACTGGGGGAGAAATGCATCCTGTAGCTAAATGTGCAACATGACTCATAGAAGATAAAGTCCAAAAAGTTATCAAGGTTCTATGTTGTAAATAGTACTGAGGCATTTTGTTGTAAATTAGTTGAAGATGTCAGTCTTTCCTTAGGGAACTCCAAGCAACAGTATTCAACACATACTTTAAAAGAAAATATAATTGCTACAAAAGGGTTTAGTGAAGACCTAGTGAAAATATATGAAAGTAATATGGAGCAATTGGAAAGTGTTTGACTACAGTTCTGGAGATCCAAGTTCAAATCCCCACTTGGCCATGAAAAATCATTGGCTGACCTTGGGCAAGTCACGCTCTCTCAGCCTCAGAGGAAAAGAAAGTCAAACAAATCTGAACAAGAAAACCCCACGATAGGTTTGCCTTATAGTTGCCATACTTCAGAAGCAATCTGAAGACACAAACAACAATATAAGCTAAGACACAATTGGTAATTACAGCTCAATGAAACTGGATAATTTTCCAAAGGCTTATTAAAGGGATAATGTTTTAAAAAATAAAAACTCAACCAAAATGGTCACTCTGGAATGTAAGACTTCTTCTGGTTCCTTTTAACAAACACTGATGATGACTATACTTCCAACTTCAATGGCCTATACAGCACCCATTCCACTGTTATTGTTGTTCCAATCTCATTGCTTTCACACTTGTACACTGTTTGATAAAACACACATGATCTTTGTATTGTAAACATTTCACCGAAAAATAAAGAGATGATGAGAAAGAGAGCCACTAAAGAAAAATAGGAGGAAAGGTGCCAAAGGAGATCAAATCTGCCCCTGTCCCCTTGTGACTTGAGAGCATGGAGAGATGTGAACTTTAGCTTTCACTGGGGTTAGGGACGCAGGACCCCCCATGAAAGTGAAAAACCACAAATAACAATGCTTTTTGCTTGACCCGTGAAAACATCCCTCCAGGAATTTTTAGTTCTTCCAGCATGACTCTATGGTCAACTTCCCTGGAAACTCATCACAGAAATGCATTGGAGGATCTAGAGATACATATAAAGGTTTTCTCTCTAGAAATCTCCAGGTCCTCTAGTTTGCCTGGAAGAAGCTGACCATAGAGTCACATTGGAAGACCTAGACATTCCTAAAGAGAATATTTTAAATCAAATTCACAAAAGTCAAAACCACAAATGTAAAGGGACAACTGTACAATTCAAATGTTGATCTGTGCTACTTTCAAGTGTTTCAAGCTCTCATTTCACTCAGTTCAAAACTTATATGGAAAGATCTAGATGCAGTAGAAGATTGTAACACATTGCAAGTAATGTAATAAAGCCTAAAACACTGTTGCATTGGTTTATTTCTATGAACATATTAAAGGTCTCTTTAATTTTAGTTGCTCTGAAAATTGTCAGTGAGGAATCACCACATGCCTGATTTCTTAAGTCATAATACATAGAATTGTTAACTGGAAAAGAGAAATGTGTTACAGATTTGATTACGAAATGTATTTCCAAAAGAGTTCAGACAATTTTTTTTATTTTGCTTGTAAGCTGGCCCGAGTCCCTTTAGGAAAATGATGGCTGGATATGAATAAAGTTGTTGTTGTTGTTGTTGTTAAACATGTTTTACCTCAGAGATACAGCTATCCTACAAATCAATTAAATTGAATACAGCTATCCCACAAATCCAATGCAGTCATGTTTTCGGCTTTACCAAAGATGGATTTCAGTGATTCAGGATGTTTGCACAGATGTATCTTTGAGACAATAAGTGTTTTAGTAAGTAGCAATGTTGCCTGAAATTCGGTTCTTAAAGTGTTTGTTTTTTTTCTCTCTGTCTTAATCCATGTGGATTTCAACTACTTCTACAATTTTCTGAAGGCCTTTAGGTCTTACAGATTTAAAGAAGAGTCTGGTTGTATTATTTTTAGAAAAGGGGAGAAGAGGATCATTTACTGAGACTACTGTTTCAAACCCCTCTTAACCCAATTCATCACAGTGAGCATAGACTTGAAGAAGACGTTTGAGTCTTGTGAGTAACATAAACCCTGAAGGATTAACAAAAAGCATGAAGGAGTTTTGCTATGTCCTCTTTGATATTTCTTGCCAACATTGGGGTAGGAAGTCACTCTGTCCAAATTATATTTTGGCCAAATGATCCTCTCAATTTGAAACAAAGCCCTAATCTTTAAGATAAAATCATAGAGTTGGAAGAGACCTTGTGGGCCATCCAGTCCAACCCCCTGCCAAGAAGCAGGAAAATCGCATTCAAAGGACACATTCAATATTTTTTTTTCTTCAACAGCATTTGCAGTGTACTAGCCCCAACTTTATTTCACGAACAGACTAAACGTGTAAAATGAGTTTTCAGCTTTGAAGGTATAGTTCAACATTAAGTAGACCATAATCAATTAATTATGTCAAACGAATAAGTGTCTCAAAACTATTGGAATTAAGAGAGATTTTTGGACTTCACGGAGGTCCAGCCAAGTCTATCAGCACATCAATTTCCTAATGTAGTTTTTGCATAATTTTCATAGAAACTGGAAACATTTCCTAAACTAACAGAGGCTTCCATACCTCCAGCAATTATCTTAAGGTCTGATTTGCATTTTAAATGTCACCTGTATAAATTAAAACTGTTTATGCCTAACAACATTGTCATTTTATGATTCATCTGGCAGAAGCTGGCCAAAGCAAATGTCTGTTGTGAAAAGCCCTCCTGCATCTATTACATCCTATTAATATTGTATAGTTTTATATTTGCAGCTTTCACCAAACAAATGTACTCAGACCAACAGATGGCTTGGTCCAGGAATTCCCAAACTTCCCCTTTCCCTGCCAAATCATTGATTTAGCATCTATTGAAAAAAATAACTTATTACAGCTTTCCCCAATAGGTGACCTCCAGATGTGCCGGACAATGTCTTCTATCACACACAGCCAGAATGGCCTTTCTCCTTTGTTGGTTAGAATTCATAGGTATTATGAATCCTAACCTGGAAGACACAGCTGGAAAACATCAGGTTGAGGAAAAGTGCCTTGTTGAGTTTCTTATCTACCTGGAGGATGGTAGGATGGCATCCTGCCTGTGTATTCTCCCAGTGCACACAAATCATTGCAAATCTAGTCCTTCAGCTTTCATCTCTAGCTCACTACAATACTACAGCAGGATTTGTATGAATACAAACAAGAATGAGAAATTGCCACTTCAAGACTCCCTGCCTGCTTACAGAATTGCCACTTCAAGAATCCCTTTCCCCGCTATGCTTTCTTGGAAAAAGCCTGGTCCATACAGACAGGATAAAAGCAGGTTTAATGCTGAAGCAGTAGAATGAATGGCTCTAAATTTTAGCTTCCATGTCACAAAGAGCCTCCTGCAAGCAAAGAAATAGCACATCTCTGAAAACATTTATCACCCAAATGCCCAATCTTCTTCTTTTGTGCAAGTTTCTGTTACGGAGAGCATTTTAAAATTGAATCCCACACCTGCATTTTGAGCAATCCATGCTAATTCCCCATGGCTCTTCCACCCATCACTCTCTGCTGCAAGTGTATATTAAACATAATTTTGAATGAATTTTTACTCCTGCACTTTTCACATTAGACAACTCACCCATCTCTTGATATATGTAACATGACTACAGTTTGTCAAGACATTTTTGTTGCTGTCAGTTAAGACATTCTGGAGGGATATCAGCACAGGCAGAGGTCACTCCCCTCATTGGCCATTTCAGTGCCGGGAAATTAAGAGCTTGCCTACACTGGCCTAAACCCTGGGTTTATATATATGTTTATTATTATGGTCAATAATTAGCACCATAAATAAATAAATAAATAAAACATCAAAATAGGAACATGACATGCATTTAGGTATTAGGAAACATTTTCAAAAGCAGACTTAAAAGGCAGTATTGGATATGATAGATAACACATTTAAATACTTGGATGAGAAAGATAAAAACTAAAATAGGTATTAAAACCTTCTAAGACTGCAACAGCATCTTGTGCCAACAAGCAATTGCTGCTGCACAAAAGCTAGCAGCTTTGGCAGCAATTTTGTGGTGCTGGTCCCCAGGTTTGGCCAAAAGGCACTCCTGGATATCCTGATGATGCAAAGTGACTCCAGTCTGAAATGTGGGGTAAGACATATGGGAAGTTGGGGAACACTCTAGAATTTTAGTGAATCTTCAGAGCACCCCCATACTTTGGGGTTACTGTGGATAGATGGAATGGTTCTAATCAGAAAGAGTTCACTGTCCACACAGGCCATGCAGAGAAAGGGGGATGGATCGAACCTGTGTTGCTCTCCCATCAGAGGAGCAGAAAGCTCCACATCTCAGGAGGAGCTCCCAATCCTTGTTATATGCCTTTGCTGACATTGATTAAGATGTCTGTGAACGGCCAGAAGCTCTCCGGAGTTGTGTGGCAGCTTGACAGTAGAGACAGGGAATATCTACGGTAAGGTGGTGCCCAGTAGGGTCAAATTGGTTTCAGCCCTACTAGATGGTCTGGATTCCATCCCACTGCTATTGTGGGATAGAAGTGAACAATGTAGCCACCCCAAGAGCCTGTCTGGAGTATTACAACTCCAGACCAGCCAAAAGGTGATAAAATCCAGCCCAACCCCATTAGCAACAGAAAAAGTAACTTTCTGGGTGAGGCTACCCATCACTTGACTTGGCAGAGAACTTTGAATTTCTCAAGAAACTTCTGTATTGCAGTATCTGGAAAAACATGCAGATGCTGCACAAGCTTCTGTTTACATTGAAAACCCTCCAGTCTACTTTAACAGGCACCTTGGATAGGTTTTCAGGATTTGAGGATATTCTCAATAGCCATGTTAGTCTGTTTCATCATTAAAGGCGGAAAGTGATAGGGATTAGGAATCTAGCAGCACTTTTAAAATTGACTGATGTATTCTAGCATGAATATTTGTGGATATCAATCCACTCCATCAGATGCACTGAGGGAATAAAATTAAAGCCACTGCTATTTAATCAGAGCTACATAATAGTTGTGGGCACAGGGCAGAATGAAGTAAGATGTAGAAAAAATAAAATTGTGATCTTAACTACAAACCTTTAAAGAATTGTGTAAGATGATCCAAGTCTTTCAAGTATCTGGTTTCTTAGAGCGAAAGTAATAAATCTGCATATTAAAAGTCAGTTTCCTTGGAATTAAAACCTTCAGTAAGAAGAGGCTATAAATTTGGTTATGAATGCTTGGTTAATAATATAAGCAGTAGGGAAAGAAATTGTATTCCTGTAAATAGGTGCCACTGAATTCAAGAGGCATTCCTTGTGAGTATACCTCCATAGGACTGGGCTGCAAAGTGGTGTAAGCATGTCAGTCCTTTACTGATTGCATAAAAGTCCACAGTTTCATGGCTTCATTTCTTTGTGAAGGCCGACTGTGCTTAGAACTGAGTCCCATTATGTTCAGTAGAACTTACACCAGGGAAACTTACACCATATATATAGGAATTGTAGTGAATGAAAGACATTTTAAATGACTAATCATCTGGGGGGTCAACTATACCTATGTATACTTAAAATTATTTCCAATTGCATATTAGTGTCATACAAAAGGGTACATGATATGGGGATGCTTTTGAAATCTCGAGCAATTTGTATTTTCTTGGTAAAATATTAAAAGCATAAGACAGACTTTGAGGACTAATTGTTCTTTTCATAGATAATAAGCATGCCAACTGATTCACTGACTGCTTATCTCAAAACAAGGCGACTGTTTAATTTGAGTTGAAAAATTCAAAATGTTGATCACTGATCAGAAAATGCGCAATTGAATAGCGGAGTATATTAGAAGAGAGGGCAAAGATGCCTTTTTTTTTTACATAAGGCTACAACCTAGCCAGTTATTTAATTGTTTTTATTATTATTTTTAACAGGTGAGAGTAGAAATTGACTTTCTGAGTGCAGGATGAGCTATCATCTATTTCTCAAGGAAATGTTTACTGGGTTTGGTCATGGCTGGCAGTTCTCATGTCAACAGAACAGTGAATCCACTGTGGGTTATGGTTAGGTTTTGTCCAAGGATACAGAATGGGGGATGCCTGGCTCGACAGCAGTACTTGTGAAAAAGATCTTGGAGTCCTCGTGGACAACAAGTTAAACATAAGCCTACAATGTGATGCAGTGGCGAAAAAAGCCAACAGGATTTTGGCCTGCATAAATAGGGGTATAGAGTCTAGATCCAGGGAAGTCATGCTACCCCTCTATTCTGCCTTGGTCAGACCACACCTGGAATACTGTGTCCAATTCTGGGCACCACAGTTGAAGGGAGATGTTGACAAGCTGGAAAGCATCCAGAGGAGAGGAACTAAAATGATTAAGGATCTGGAGAAAAAGCCTATGAGGAGTTGCTTAAAGAGCTGGGCATGTTTAGCCTGCAGAAGAGAAGGCTGAGAGAAGACATGATAGCTGTTGTGACTCAGCCTTTGTGTGACTCTGATGAGGATTCTGGGATGCAGTTTCAGGATGATGGGATTCAGGTTCAGGATGAGTTTCAAGATGACTCTGATGGGAATTGTGAGATTCAGGTGCAGAGTGTTCCTGCTGTGGGAGATGAGGAGCAGGGAGGCTTTCCCATGGGAAGAAATGATGTTGTTAATGATGATGGTTTTCAGGTGCAAGAAGCAGAAAGGGAGAGCGGTTCCCAGCCTCAGTTTGATAATACTAACGAGCCCTGTGGCCTTGAAAGTGAAAGCAATAAGGCCGCTTCTCTAGATCGGGCTAGTCGTTTGGAATTTCGGGGGTTGCACAGAAGTCTTAGCAAATAAGAGGGAGGTCAAAGGGCAAAGAAATGCATTCATGTTATGCTATTAAAACAGTCTGCTGAGAGGGAAATCTTCGTCAAAGCAATTTCCTCCCTTCAATCAAGAATCAAGTCTGCTTTCCTGTATTATCTTATAGTCTGGATGTTTCCTCGTTTCTGGGACTTTGGCTTTGTTTTAAGAACCTTGTTTCATGCCTAAGGTTTCCATAGATTTGTTCTTACAGCCTTGTTTTTATAACTATCATTTGGAAACGAACTTTTGCCTTTTATGAACTATCTTTTTCCCTATTCCCTAATAAACTACAAAAGACTATGTTCTGTGTGCAGCCTGGTGTCTTTAGCAAGGTGAACCTAACCTGAGGTGCGACAATAGCCATGTACAAATTTGTGAGGGGAAATCATAGGGAGGAGGGAGCAAGCTTGTTTTCTGCTGCCCTGCAGACTAGGACGCGGAACAATGGCTTCAAACTCCAGGAAAGGAGATTCCACCTGAACATTAGGAAGAACTTCCTCACTGTGAGAGCTGTTCAGCAGTGGAACTCTCTGCCCCGGACTGTGGTGGAGGCTCCTTCTTTGGAGGCTTTTAAGCAGAAGCTGGATGGCCATCTGTCAGGAGTGCTTTGAATGAGATTTTTCTGCTTCTTGGAAGGGTGTTGGACTGGATGACCTGTGAGGTCTCTTCCAACTCTATGATTCTAAAATGCTTAATCCAGTTATTAGTAGGGTTCAGCACCTTGGAAAACTCCTTGAAAGTCTAGAGTAAAACATGGCATGCATTCACAACCCCATCGACATGGCAGCCACTTACTGCTATTGAATTGGCAACGTCCTTGCAGACGGCCAATTCTCTCACTCCAGAAGCAACTCAAGTTGCTCCTGACACGAAAAAAAAACTGCTATTGAATGGGCATGAATGTTGAAAGAATCATGGAATAGTTAACAAAATTCAGGAAATAATATAATCCTGTTTGATACAACTGACAGCAGGTGTTGTTTCCCAAATCCTTGTGCAAAACTATAGAAGTACTAACTGGTACTGTGAAATACTTCTGAGGAGAAGAAGATAAAACAACCAGTGCTGGGAAAACATTTTAAAATGTCTAGGTGCCTGCATCAAGCTTTTAGGCCAGGGGTCCTCAAACTTTTTAAGTGGAGGGCCAATTCACAGTCCCTCAGACTGTTAGGGGGCCGGACTAGGATGAAATAGTCCAAAATTAAGATTGTTGTTGTTGTGTGCCTTCAGGTCATTTCAGACTTAGGTCAACCTGAAGTCTAAAGTTTAGGACAGAGGCCAGGTCAGTTACCTTGGAGGGCCACATCCGGCCCATGGGCCTTAGTTTAGGGACCCCTGATCTAGACAATCTTCTAAGACCATAGGTAAGCAAAGAGACCTCCAAAGACCATCTAGATGGTTTCATAAGACCATAGGTAAGTAAAGGGACCCTCAAAGACCATCTAGATCAGGGGTCCCCAAACTTTTGAAGCAGAGGGCTGGTCCACAATCCTTCAGACTGTTGAGGGGCCAAATTATCATTTGAAAAAAACAAAACCAATTCCTATGCATACTGCACATGTCTTATTTGTAGTGCAACAACAACAACAATGAAAAAACAATACAATATTTAAAAATGAAAACAATTTTAACCAACATCAGCCTATCAGGATTTCAATGGAAAGTGTGGGCCTGCTACTGGCCAATGAGATAGTCAATTAGGATTGTTGTTGTTGTGTGCCTTCAAGTCATTTCAGACTTTGTCCGAGCCCAAGTCTAAAATTAATTATTTATTTACTGCATTTATTTACTACATTTATATCCCACCCTTCTCATCCTGAAGGGGACTCAGAGCAGCTGTATGTACATACAATATATTATATTATTAGCATAACACAATATTAGCATTATATATTACTATATTGAACTATACCACTATACTATTATATAATATGTAATATATAACATATAATTAATATTATTATATGGTATTACTATTAGTATTATATTGTATAACATAATATTATTATCAATATTATATGTATATACAATATATTATATTATTAAAACTGATATAAAAATATTATATTATAAAACTGAGGGCGGGGGCCAGGTAAATGACCTTGGAGGGCCGCATCCGGCCCCCGGGCCTTAGTTTGGGGACCCCTGTTTTAGGCATTCAAGAATCCTCCATGCCTAAACCTCACTGCCTGAGAACATAAAGTTCTTTCATCTTTCTTCACACAAAAAGCAGCAAATCTGTGAAAGCAGGAGCCAACTTCCTTATGTCTCATGAGGTTGCTAACTAGTGCCCTTTAGCAAAATTAGTCAAGGAGAATGATTGCTTTGCAAGAAATTTTGTGCAATCATTATTTTGCCTAACTTCTCTGCTCAGCTTCAGGATCAGTTCAGGTGAACTAATTTTCTTCTCCTTAATGATTAATGTTTCATATTAATATAGCCATAAGGAGGGCAAGACCAAGAAGCCGGTGTTTTCATTCCTGGCATAATTACATCTCATTTGAAGAATACTTTCATATTATTCCTGGGGTTTTTCCCCCCTTTCTTCCTTCAATACTCAATTTTAAGATATAACACAAGAGGGCAAGATTTGGACTATCTCCCTTTTAAAAAACAATTGTATTTATATACAAGCCAAAGGAGACTATCTTTGCTGCAGTGCCCACATTAGTGTCAGTAGCAGCCAAGCACAAGACTGTTGACAAGCTTTGTGAAATGTATCATTAACAGCAAGGGAGTACTTCCATGTGGCTGCTTCCAAAGCCTCCTCCAGTTTTAATAATGTGACAGTTATTTTACTGTGGCTCCTTTCCACATTCTGTCAGAGATCTGGGATCACATGAAACAATACCATAGCACACTTCTTCCCATGCCCGCATAGATTCAGTTTCCACAGAGAAAGGAACATTGTATATGTTCTCAAGATGTTGGGATCCACCTTCAAGATCCCTCTGCCTATCAGCCAAAATGGAGTCCTGTGCTAAAGGCTTTGTAAACTGCAAATCCCAGGATTCCATAGCAATAGGAGATGGCAGTTAAAACTATGTCAAACTGCATTAATCTTATAATGTAGAGCCAGCCTAGATCTCTCAGAGACCCAGATTCATATTCCCCCTAGCCATGGATTGGAAACCTACCAGGTCACCTTGGGCAAGTGAGACTCACTCAGCATCAGTTTCTCCATAATTCAGAATCAGCTTGAAAGCACAAGCCAATGCCAAAAAAGCACAAGCCAACACCAAAAAATTCACCCAAATACATGGCTCCCTAGAAGTGTCACTGAGCTCAATAAGGCTGACTCTTAGGCAAGTATCTATAGCATTTTAGCTTCAATATTCCTTCAGAATAGTAATGGTAGGAGGAAAAGTTGTGACCATAAGATATTATTTAATGTATAAGTAAAATCAGACCCTAGGTATCGTGTAGCTGGAAACTATCACTTAAAAGGAAAATATTCCATTTGTCAGTAACCAACCCCTCCAGGTGGATTTATCTTTCTGGCTGTAAAACTTAGAATTTCGCTTTAGGAGCAAGGCATTCAACTCCATTCAGTCTAAATATTCAGCAGTAGATTTATTATTACCAGAAGCAAAACATTCAGATTAAATGTGCAAAGAAGTTACAATCAAGAATAGTCAAAGAATTCTATTTTTTTTATAAAAAAAAAACCATTCATTCGCACATCAAATTGAAATAGATCATCAGCTCACTTATTTAGGATAGCTGCAAGAATGCGTGATCAGCAGATATTGTCAAAGTTCTGAAACTGGCTCAGGTAACAGAACTATTTCAGTAATGGAAATATAACTTAGGAGGCAGTTTTGACATTTCAGAATTGTGTGATTTTTAGAACATTAAATGACTTATCTAGTTTACCAAGCAACATCCAAAATGAAAATGCTGGAACCGTGGAGAATGTTGTGTGCTCCTGATATAAGTTGATAGAGATAGGTAAAGGTAAAGGTAAGGGTAAAGGCTTTCCCCTGACATGAAGTCTGGTCATGTCTGACTCTGGAGGTTGGTGCTCATCTTGATTTCTAAGCCGAAGACCCACATTGTCCGTAGACACCTCCAAGGTCATGTGGCTAGCATGACTTCATGGAGCACCTTTACCTTCCCACCAAAGTGGTAACTATTGATCTACTCACATTTACATGTTTTCAAACTGCTAGGTTGGCAGAAGCTGGGGTTAACAGCAGGAGCTCACTCCACTCCCCAGATTCGAATCACCGACTTTTCAGTCAGCAAGTTCAGCAACTCAGCGATTTAACCCACTGCACCACTGGGATAGGGATAGAGATATGGAGCTTTGGATAGCATAGTGAAGGGCTAACACCCCTGTGGTGTTTGTTTTGCTGTCTGTTCCCCTGTTCAGAAGGTTTCACTTCACTTTCTGTCCCTGTGATAATTTTGAAAAATTGGCTTGTTGTGGAAACAAGGATTGGTGATAAAGCTTCAGTGGCGACCCCTTTTCCCCATGATAACTCTTTAGCACCCCAGTTTTTAGCTATGAGTCGTTTGTAAGTCGGATGTTTATAACACTGGAACAGCCTGGACTGCAATTAGCCTGAAAAATTGCTAACAACCAAGACCACATCATTATTATACAACATTGTTATTCAATAAGCTCTGTCAGGCTGGCAGGTATTAGACTCTTTTGGCATTGAATCTGTTGCTATAGCTCTTCCTTCTACCAAAGGTAAACTTAGTTTCCTCATGGGCATTGATGCTGCAGTACATTTTCAATTGAGATGTTGAATCTAAAATTCATGTCATGTTTTCTAAATGAAGTTCAATTATATTTCTTTAATAATACTGTACAATGATAGTGATGGGATTCATTCATACCATGCTATTCTGGGATTCAAGGCAGCTTTATGGACTACCATATCCATTAGGGATATGTCTCTGGGCTTCATGTGAATATGCAAAACCAGATTATAGCCCTGCCTACTGTAATGAAAGACTTCTGGCCTTAGAATAGCATATAGGGGCCGGGCTGTGGCGCAGCTGTTGAGCAGCTGCCTTAAATCACTCTGACCATGAGGTCATGAGTTCGAGGCCAGCCCGTGGCGGGGTGAGCACCCGTCAATTAAAAATAAAAAATAGCCCCTGCTCGTTGCTGACCTAGCAACCCGAAAGATAGTTGCATCTATCAAGTAGGAGATAAGGTACCACTTATAAAGTGGAGAGGCAAGATTAACTAATTTACGACCTGGAATGAGGAAGTGCCGTCAGTGTGGATGATGAAGCAGCTGCTCCCCCCTGTGGCCAGAATCAAACATCCCCTCAGAAGAAGGTTAACTTGCCTCTGCGTGTGTCTCTCAGTCTCTATTTGATGTGTTTATGGGCATTGAATGTTTGCCCTATGTGTGTTATAATGTGATCCGCCCTGAGTCCCCTTCGGGGTGAGAAGGGCGGAATATAAATACTGTAAATAAATAAATAAATAAATAAATAAATAAATAGTCATGCTGGAGGACATAGAAAAAGCCTAGAGAGGATATGTTTTGTCAGACATGGATAAATGAAACCACGGATAGCAGTATTCTTATAGTATTTAAAACAATGCAGATATATGGGTAGTAACTCAACATATGTTATTACTGGAAACCCCTTTGTGTTATCTAGTGAAGTCTCTAAGTTATTAAGATCACTGACAGAGAATGGTAGAGTCCTATCCTCCCTCCTTTATATAAATGCTGCAAAGGTAGTAGAAAGCCTTATCCCTAGGGTTCTTTTTACTGCATCAGTTACTATTTAAATCCCCTTTGAAGCTCCAGCTTTGGATTTGGGATAGCTGGAGAGACGTAGCTGAGGGCTGCAGAGGGCCTGGAAATACTTGAGAACATTTCTCCTACAAAGCTGGACTGGGGAATAAACATCCAGAGTTCATAGACTGCCCTTGGACTATGCAGCAAAGCAAGAAGTTGCTTAAGAAATAACCTCTTAAAAAAACTGAAGAAGCAAAAGGATTTTTACAATGTCCAGGACCAATGCTTTCAACCTATAGGTAAAGGTAAAGGCTTTCCACTGAAATTAAGTCTAGTTGTGTCCGACACTGGGGGTTGGTGTTCATTTCCATTTTTAAGCCTAAGAGCCAGCATTGTCCATAGACACCTTTAAGGTCATATGGCCGGCATGACAGCATGAGCGCTGTTACCTTCCCACTGGAGTGGTACCTATTGATCTACTCACATTTGCATGTTTTCAAACTGCTAGGCAGAAACTGGGGCTAACAACGGGAACTCCCCTACTTCCCAGATTTGAACCACCGAACTTTTGGTCAGCAAGTTCAGTAGCTTAGCAGTTTAATCCGCTACACTACCAGGGCTCCTTACCATTAACCTATAATATACCCCACACTGAAAAAGCAGCAGCATCCAAAAACTCCAGAGAGTACCAGGCATTTTGCTAATAAAATTGAAGTACTTAATGAAATATATTCTGGTCTGAACTGTATGGAAACAAAAAATTACTCTGATATTCAGTATTGAAGCAAATAACAGGCTCTATCTGAGATTGAGAGGGAGAAGGGAAAATGCTTACTTTCTGTGCCTAAGAAGTAAAAGAAAATGTTCCTGTGGTCCTCTAGAAGTTCAGAAGAATAAAATGCCTGATCACTATTGAAAGAGACAACCCCCCTCCAATCCTACAGCAAATCCACACATGACAGACTCTCTTGCCATGAGGTGATATAAAATCTTCAAGTAAATCTGCTTCATGAATGTTTTACAAATAAGATTAAGCCTGCTTTATTGCTCTGCTAGAGCCTATGGGGCTGGTAGTTGCTTACCTTCTCTTTGTAAATACAATCTGCCGATGAGATACACTACTATCTTTCACATTGCAGCTGCCAGAGAGCCAACCGCTTGCTCTTTTTTCTATGTGATTCCATTTAGTTTCAGTTTCTAAACTGTTTTAACCATCATGGCTCCATCCTATGGAATTTGTCCTTGTTGAAGTACTTAACATTCTTTACCAGAGAATTCCAATGCAGTAGTTCAACAGAGTGGAGTGGACTTCAGTACTTCTTACCCATTACTCCTCCAGGTGTTTTGGACTTCAATTTCCAGAGGTCCCATCAAGCATGGCCAATAGCTAAAAATTCTGGGAGTTAAAGTCCCAAACATCTAGAGGACTAAAGTCAGAGGCTTATAGTATTAGAGCTCTTTAGCACACCAAACTAAAAATTCCAGTATTCTGTAGGATGAAGCCCTAGCAGTTAAAGTGCCATAAAACTTAACTATCTATACTTTTTGGTTTGCCACTCTTAATCCAGTTCCTCTCATTTGCTGATTAACCATAGATGGCACCTCACTGTCTGACCTGCCCACCCGCCTCCTTGCTCTCTTCTTCTTCTTGCCTCCTTCTTCTCCTGCTTCTTGGCAGGGGGTTGGACTGGATGGCCCGTGAGGTCTCTTCCAATTCTATGATTCTGTGATTCTTTCTACTTTTTGTCACAGTGGTACACCTCTCTCATCCTCCCAGTTTTCACAGCTGACTACTTTAGGAGGGCTAATGGCAGCATCCCCGGCCCCTTCTACTGAATAAAAACCCACATTATCTGCTTTGAACTGGAATATACGGCAGTGTGGACTCAGATAACCCAATTCAAAGCATCTAGTGTGGGATTTTCTGCCTTGGTATTCTGGTTTATATGGCTGTATGGAAGGGCTCCCAGAAGCCAGCAATACTCTCTGTAAAGGCACCCAGATCTGGGTCACTGCAATTCACTTTTACTGTCTTTGCATTATCTGCATCAGAAACAGAGAAGAAGGACCGGAAGCCTACAACTAAAGGCTTTTTCATCAACGAACTGGAGGTGCCAAACCAGGTTATCAGAACGGTACGTGCATATGTGTGTTATAAAATGAATGCTTATGCTTCTGATATGCGTGGATTGGAAATTGGAAGAAGCTATCTTTCCATATACATTCATATTAGAACTCATTGAATATGCATACAAGTTTTGGGATAGCTGGCAAAACAGAATATTTTATACAGAAAGATATCCATAATATCATTTCAGCTACATAATGTGAAGCCTGCTTCACACTTCCATATCAGACTTGCAAATAGTTTTAGGCATTAAAATGCCTTATATGAATTAATATCTACATTGAAATGACTCCTGTGTGACATCCTGTTCTTTCCACTGGCCTCATATTATCGCTTGCGCCTACAAACCTATCATTAAATTGCAAAGCATACTCCAGAATGCTGGCATCTCTCTACATGTGATATTCCAAACATAGACTGGTCTCAAAAATACCATTCAAAGATATTTTGCATTTAATATTCATGGTGATTTTGACTAATTAGAAAACCTTTGGTGGTTTTTTAATCTATATACTCATATTTTGGAGTCTCCAGTGGCACAGCAGGTTAAACCACTGAGCTGCTGAACTTGCTGACTAAAAGATCAGCAGGGTGAGCTCCCACTGTTAGCCCAAGTTTCTGCCAACCTAGCAGTTCAAAAACATGCAAAGGTGAGTAGATCAATAGGTACCGCTCCGGTGGGAAAGTAATGGTGCCCCATGCAGTCATGCCAGTCACATGACCTTGGAGGTGTCTATGGACAACAATGGCTCTTTGGCTTAGAAATGGAGATGAGCATCATCCCCCAGAGTCAGACATGACTGGACTTAATGTCAGGGGGAAACCTTTACCTTTACTGATACTCATGTTTGCTCAATCAGTATATTTAAACCAATTGATCAATGACATTGAAAAATAATTAGTTTCCCTAAAACACATACATGTCCTACTACAAAACAAAGATCTGAACTAAAAGAAATGACATTATTTTGGGAATTTACAATGTTAAAACCAATTTGAAATAGTGCAGTTTAGAACTGCAGTATTAGACCCTGGTCATATTCCCAAGAGGAATGTTGCTACACTTCAATATATACCCTTGCCAAAATGTGAATATTTACCTTTGCCTATTAGCTTATACCACCGCAGCTCTAATAATAATTTTCATCTAACCTTTTAAGTGTTTTTCAAGAATCTATTATGTTTTAAAGTGTGTATTCTACTATGCTATGTTAATTTATGTTGTTAAACTAATTCTATTGAGTTTGTTTTTGATTTGCTATAAGTTGTTTTTGGTTTCTGGCACTGAATGTTTGCCACTGTGTTTTTTACTGGAAACTGCCCTGAGTCCCTTTGAGGAGATCAGATGGGTTAAAAATAAAATTTAATTATTCTAGTTATTGTAGCTGCACCACTGGGATCACAGCACAAGCTGAGTGAGCAGTGTAAAGTGGTGCACAAACAGCCGCAATGCGAAACAGTATGGCACTATTTACCTCTGTGCAGGTACAGTGAAAAGAGGAGGCCAACGATCATCAACAGAGCCATGGGGAAATGGTAATGAAAAAATTAAGAGCAATGGAAAGTCATGGATGCCCTGAACCTAGCAGGAAAAAATGTTTTCCCCTCTTTTTATGCTGCCTCATTGTGCCATATGGTGTAATGGTTTGAACATTGGACCATAACACTAGAGATCAAGGTCTGATTTCCTGCTCAGACATTGGAAACCCATAGCGTAACCTTGAGCAAATCACACAAGTGTAGTTCCAGATAACCAAATGATAGGTTCACTTTAGGCTCACCATGATTCTGAAATGACTTGAAGGCACACAATAACAACATTTGGCACAAGGAACCAAGTTACACAATGGATCAAGTTGTGCAGTACACTGTTATGTAGTGACAGCCCCATTCCATAACAATACATCTTATTGCATGATGCCCCATTGCACATTATTGCTACTCTTTTAACACAATTAGATATCATATCAGCAAGATAACTCAATTTTCATAAAGTTTTACATCACAGCCCACAATTTAGTATCTCAGCCATTGTTTCTTTTTCCTGTATCTTCACAGCTTTTGAGATACTGCAGTAGCGATGGGCAACACAGAGGAAGGCACACAGCTGTGTACAAACAGACAATAATTTAACATTATTACTGCAAGAAGGGAAAGGAAAAGCCAAGGGACAATCACTTAAGAGGGGGAAATAAAAATTAATGGGTTTTATTTATATTTTAAGCCATTAAAACTGATCTGGGAAGAGTCAATTATGCCCTTGCTTCCTGTGGGAAACCTGTGTGCAGTTAATTTGCATAATGCATTGACATTCCAGTTAAACCTTAATGACAAAGATTGTATTTATATACAAGTAGCAATACTAGACTCATGCTAAGTATTTGTATCTGTGAGGAAGGAGGTGAGAAGATGACACTGCGGATGCAACCCAATGGATCTCATTTTGAGAGAAAAGTGGAATATATGTTCAATAAATAAAATGAAGGAAGCAAGCAATAGGATTTTCCATCTATTTTGTGTTGTTTCAGGCTCTAACCTGACACAGCTCTCTTTCAAATAATGCTAGGATACTATTCACCAATGTTTTTGGCATAGGCACAATCTATACTGCCATATAATGCAGTTTCATAATGCATTTATCTGCATTATATAGCAGTGTAGAGTCATATAATGCAGTTCAATGCAGTAAAACTGCATTATGAAACTACATTATTTGGCAGTGTAGATGCAGCCTTATATTCTGTAAATCCATCTACCAGCAAAATGGACCGTGCTGGTGAATTCATTCCCCTGCCAACTCTGCTGTGGTAGTAGTAATGTCAAATAGTAGAAACCATGGCTACAAACAAAATTGTAACACACGGATTCTACAGTTGCTTCATACAGCTCTCTGGCCATGTGTTCAAATTTGAATATTTGCACTGCAAAAGCCAGGCATTCTCAGGAAGACTCCAGGAACCCTTTCACACAGCCATATAACATATCAAGGCAGACAAACCACAATATCTTCTTTGAATTGGTTTATCTGAGTCTACACTGCCATATAATCCAGTTCAATGTGGATTTTATACAGCTGTGTGGAAGGGCCCTAAGCTGCTTCTTCATTCTAGGGACTGCCATGTGACAGATAGCTTCTATCAACAATACAAAATGTGTTGTAGGCAAATTGGAAGTTGGATTTGTCTACACATTGACATTTGTCAAGTGCGGTACACACTCTCTATGAATGCTAGCTCACCACTGACTTCAATATATCAAATTCAAAAAAACCTCATAGCATTCCTGATACACAATAAAATAGATATAATGTGTTCAGCAGAGAAAAGAATTAAATTTAGGGTTTTTCCTATCTTAACACCACCACTTCTCCCTTCTAAACATGGCCCTTCAATTTGCAAGTTTTATTGACTAAAACTATATGCTGATTGTGGACTTGTTGTTGTTGTTGTACCTGGTTAGTATTTGGCTGGACGACCGTTAACAAATACCATATGCCATAGGCTATATTTCATAAGAAGGCACTGGCAAAACCACTTGCCATCCAAACCCCCAAAATGAGACCACACAACAAATATGGGTTAAACTATGGACAACTTTTATTAATGTTTCCTAATTAAACTTTATGACTTGCAGATAATTTTAAAGTGTGGATAAAACCAAGGTAGTGGCCATTCAGGACCTACTCCTTGGCTCATATGGGTGAAACACCTGGGTCCCTGACTGTAATAATCCTGGGCGACCACTAAGGGAAACATAACAGAGAATTCTGCCCCAAGGATTTATTGAGGCCATTTCCATTTGCCCTCACCTCGGTTCTTTGAACCATAGGTGAGGGTTTCCGTTCCTGGCCTACAACACAAAATGGGTGCCTTAGATGTACACCAGCATGTAAATCCCTTGCTGTTTTCCACATGATGGCCTATTTAAAACCACACCATTCCAATTTGCCTCTTTAAAACAGTAGGCAAAAAACTCCCTAAAATATGGAGGGGGGATTCCTACCTGGCCCCAAAGGCAACCAATAATTTATATTTTTAACGTGTTGGAGGGTGGATCAGCGTCAAGCACTAGAATGAGCTTGAGGGGTGGGCTGCTGAACTATGAAGCTCTGCCCCAGAAAATAGCTCCAGACAAAGCTATTCTTTCTGGTCTGTCTTCAGCGGAGGTGACAAAGCACCTCCCACCCCCAGCTATATGGGGGGAGGGAAGTTAACTGTGATGAGTGTTCCTTGTCTATGAAAACCCTATGAAATGTGTGGGGTCACTATAAATAAACACATATACTGGTTATTAACTATTATTATTATTATTAAGGGAGGTGCTTGGTCCACATTTCACCAAATGGGATATCAAACTGCTGGTTTGTGATGTTGTAAATATATGCTTCCATTCTTTTAGATGACAACACACTAAGTTTCTTTTGTTGTTTTTTTAAGCTACCTGCTAGAGAAATTCATCATAGCAAATTGACTTTATGATCATAGATTCTGGAACAGAGGGGTCTTTCCCCTGGTCTTATGGGACATAGAATTGAGTCCGTTATACCTTTTATTGTTGCAACAGCACCCTCTGGAGGCAGTTTCTCCGAGATTGACAACCTACATTGTTGCGTCCAAAACTATTAGTGTGTTCGCATGATGGATTTTTGCCCAACTATATACTTAAGAAAATGTAATGTACGATAGCACAACATAGATTTAGTTGAAAAGCTGCATTACATTTAGAATTCTTGGTGTCCTGGATCTGCGAGAAACTAACATCTATGTACGTATTGCTGATCCACATTTATAGTGTATCCTTTAAGTGTATAGTGTATCATTTCAATGGGAAATAGGCCACATAAATCTGTCCTTAGGATCTTTTAAAGTTACTCATGGCTTACTTTTCAGAATGACTTTAGTGAGACTAACGTAATCTGCATCCAGTTGATAGTCATTTATTTAAATTGCCAAAAGCAACAGATTTTGAGATTTTGTCGATTCAGAGATAAATTTCTTCTAAGAAATATTGGTTTTACATAAAAATAAATTTGATTGTGTTCAGTGTGCTTACTCCCTCGTACATGCTCGAGATTTCATCCCAATCAATATATGGTTTAAGGCTATACTGGTCAGACAGAGCTGCCTTTTACAAATAATATCCTCGCTGATAGCAAGATATGCAAGAAGCCTTGGGTTTAAAGAGAGCTCGGCATCTCTGAAAAAAATAATAAATTCCTCACCAATGCCTGATGAACAGATATGATGAACAAGAACCGATTAAATATATCTCATTTGGAAAGTATTCATTTAAAAGAGGCACGCTGCCTGCGGCTACAGCGCTTAGAGAAAAAGGGGAAAGAAAAGAAAAGCATCTTTAATCAAACAAGTTCAGACTGGTTTTCAAAAAATCATAACCCCCAAATTAAAAGGGCAAGTCTGGTGCAGCCTCCAGTATTGATTAAAAGCCCACAAGCTTTATCACCATGTAATTGCTTCATGACCTGTTTTCAACAGCTCAAGCACCAAGTTTTCTGAATACAAAATTTTAATTTCAAGGTACCTCTAATTTATTGCGCCTGTTACATTACAAAAGGGCTGAGCCATTACTCTGCAGGCGTGACATTTTTCTACTCGGCTTCAGTTCAATTTACTCCTTAATTTCCATGTAAGTGAGCCTTTATTTTCTTGTATCGGTGGCGTTCCCTCATGTCTGGATTGAAAGTCTTGTTTCTTGCTGTCTTTTCTTCAAGGAACAAGTTTTCAAAGTTTCTAGTTGAAGAGGTCACAGAAGAAGCACTGCTCGCAGGCTGAGACTCCCTGTCAAGTTTTGGGTGGCAAGCAAGAAGGGGAAGAAACTAAGGATGGCTGAGGAATCTAATGTCTGTTTGATGTCCAATAGGCTTCTTACAGATCCTTCTTCAGACTGTCCACAGGGTCACTATGCAGGACACTAACTGTCCATTTCACAATTGCTCTCTGCAACCCAGACACTGTCAGGTGTCCGCATAAAAAAAGATAAGTGTGAGAAAAAAAGGACAAAGCACCCCTCAAACACAGGTTAGCCACTCACATAAATATGCATCTTACATTTGGGGGAAAATAAGTAAAGGATAGATGTCAACTTTTTAAATAAGAGGGGATGATATGACCTCGGACTCAATCTAAGAGTGTATCTACACTGTAGAATTAATATACTTTGACACCGCTTTAATTGCAATGGCTCAATGCAAAGGCATCATGCAAGTTGCTAGTGCCTCACCAACTCTCATTATTGCATAGCATTAAGCCATGACAATGAAAGTGGTGTCAAGCAGTATTAATTCTACAGTGTAAATACACCCTAAGAAATAATTTTTTTCATTATTTTTCTCATTTTTCATCCCAACTGATTGCCCTAGTTACTGTGTCCCATCTGTAAATTAATGTTGCTGTTAATAAAAAAGAAATCGAGAAATCGAGACAGAAACAGAATATGGAAATGCAAAGGAATTATGTTTGCAAACACAGAATGTATAGATGTGAACATCTCTAAAAGATGCAGACCCAAACTTTTATATGAGTCTACACTGCCATATAATTTGAGATAAACAGATAATATGAGATCCAGTCCTGGGACATAGGGCAGTGTAGATCCAGCCTAAGCTCCCTTCCAAGATGCCATATAACCCAGTAACTGATCCCAGATTATCTGCTTTGAACTGGATTACATGGCAGTGTAGACACATTTTAAAGCAAATAATCTGGGATCAGATCCTGGCAATGTAGATCCAGCCTGAGGTGACTGCCTCACTCTCTCTAATGGTAGGGCTGGTCCTGATAATGGAGTTATTTTGGAAGAGGATGAATGGAGCTGTAAATATTAGGAATAAATTACATTCTGTGGGAGATCTGGCACAATCTTGCCAAAATAGGAGCACATGCTCTTAACTGACCTGGTCCTTAATCCTTTTTTCCCCATTCTAATGAGGAACCTAGCAAAAATTAATAATGAGAATAGAAAAGTGCCTTTCTGTGTTTCAGTTAGAAGGTTTTATTGAGCCCTGCAGCTTCACAAACCCCTTCTACCAAGGTTATTATGTTGCTAAAGGATAATCAGTTTAATGCTTAGAAAAGCGACCTTGGTTCTGAAAGCTGTTGCTTTTAATTATGAAAGAGAACAGAACTGCAAAACATCTGGAAGGTAGGCAATGAGATACAGTTACCACCCATCTTCCATCCTGGGGGAAGCTTCAGCGCCATCTCAGTTTAAAACAACAATAACATAAGAGTCCTGTGGCACCTTGAAAGCTTGCAATTTAAATACACCTTGAGATTGTGTGTCCTTCATCAAATAAATGAAATATTATGAGAATTTAAGGTACTGTGTGTGTAAAGGTCACATGGTTGAAAATGGAATTGGAAGGACAAAAAGACAGATGATCAAATTGAATAGCTGCACATTAGGGGGGATTAAATGCTCTGACCTCACTGTCTATCAAATATAATAGAGACAAACTGAGACACGAAATTCTAGATTTCATGCATCTGATGTAGCATCATCCACAGAAGCCCATGCTATAATAACACATACCAAAAAAAATCTTAGTGTCTTGGTTTTTAAATCTGTTCATGGGGCTATTTGGAGAGCTGATTCAGAAAATTACATTGGATAGACCACATCTGGGTTATATGGCTGTGTGGAAGGGTCCTAAATAGTTTACAAATTAATGTGTGATCTCACAGTGTGTTAATAAACATCTGCTTGTTTGTTCTTTTTTTACAACTGTGTCTTGCTGTTTCTGTTAAATTTTGAGAGCTTATCACAATGAACCCACAGAACAACACATCCACTGCTCCACTTAGGGATCACCTTGAGGACTCAGGGCCCTTCCACACAGCCATATAACCCAGAATATCAAGGCAGACAATCCACAATATCTGCTTTGAACAGGACTATCTGAGTCCACATTGCCATATAATCCTGTTCAATGTGGATTTTATACAGCTGTGTGGAAGGGGCCTCAGTGCCCATCTAGGGATGATTTTGAGGGCAAAACTTAACAAAATGGGTGACAGGAACCCATCCACTCTTTCCCCCTTTCCTCTGCAATCTCACCCTGAAAAGTCATCTCCTGAGGAAAGTGTGTGGTATGTGACCACAGAAGGGAGAGGTAGAAATGACCTCCCTTGAGTAAAACAGGAGCTAAGGTTTCAAGGCCGAATTAACTCCCCTCCTCCATAAGAATTAGTGGTCCCAGGGGTGGGAATCGTGTGATCCTCCCAATGTTGCTTTTAATATAGATACATAATAGAAAACCAGCTCTTTGTCAGAGAAAATGGTACAGTAGGTGTTTCTCTTATACTTCAAGAACAAGAAGGTTCACAGCAATACTTTGAATCCCTGCTGCTATCCTTGAGAAGAAAACATACCACAGCTGCCTTTTATAATAAACCAACACAATAGGCTCTTCTCCGCCAGATGAAATTAATAACTTTTCATTTCTAACTTTGGAAATCACTTGTTTGAGATGAGATTCATAGATATAGATTTAAAATATAAACAAAATGTTTTTGACCACAAGTGTGAAGGATTTTTTCAGATTTAGGAATATTTGTGCATGCATAATAGGGTATCTTCAAGAGGGGACCCAAATCTAAATTCAATATTCATTTCTTTCATGTGTAGCCTGAAGTTAATTTTATACACAATATTTGCACATTGAACCATTGAAGCAAAGGTGTCTTTGTTTGGATGATTTTGGAATGTGGAGCATGAAAACTATATTAAATGATTTGGTAGGCCAGGAAAGGCATTATAGAAGGCTTGATTATAAGACAAGGAGATTACATTCTAAAAATGTGTGCCTCTTTAGTGGGCATATCTTGCAGAACGGTCAAGGATATAAAATAAGCATTATCAGTGAACAGGGTGCCTATGTTTTCCATCCAACTAGGTATGTTTCTGAATGAACATGAAACATTCTTTGCTTGAGGAGGAAGTCTTTAGAATCAATTTTCTTTGGAGTGCTTCCAGGAATACAAGCATGCAAAGTTACTTGTACTTCTTCAAGACAACATGCTTGGACTTCCAAAATGTTTCTTCAGCCAGAAAGACAAAGAAAGAGAGATCTCATATACTAACATAGAAGATTTGTGAGTATTCTTTACTTTTCATTCCAATTGTGGTTTATGTCAAATGCTTAGATATTGACTGAATTTATAAAGACTTTACCAAATAACTTCACCAAAGGTGTGCTTGGTTTCTGTAAAAACACCATTATGCTTAAAGCAAAAACACTGTCAAATTTTGAAACATCTGTCATGATTTCCTGACGACTTCAATTTTCCTTCCGGCAGCCTATCTCCATGTTTGAAAGTTCACCCTAAGAGGCAGCATTTAGAAATGTAAACAACAATAAAATATATTCAGTCATATTTTGAGGCATCCGGCACAATATCCTGATGTGTTATGGCTGCCACAGATAGAAAGATAGACAGAAGCATAAGACACATCAATTTATTATTAAAGATAGAGATATAGCAGATTACTACCCTTTTATTTAAATAGTTTTTCACTGTCTTAAGATATTGTTTAGAAAAATATAACTCAACAAGTGTTTTAGTTCTACCTAAAAAGACATTAATGTGTAATGAAAAACAAATGCTATGTGGCTGTGTTATCAGCTGCCCAATAGAGTGCCATTGATATCAAAACATCGTTCTTTTTTTTTAAAAAAAAGAATAGAAACACTGAGGGTGTCTACACATCTGAAAATTGCATACTCTCCACCTTTCTTTTAAAAGATGGGCTTTCTCAATGCAGCTCGACACAGGCACTTAATGCATCTTCATGGTGACGTGTCTACAAAACGTACATCAGAGTATATCCCGTTCAGAGCTGGAAACCGGACTGGAAAATGCAGAGCACTCATTAGAGCCAGAAGGTAAACAAGCACCTCTGAGAAAGGAAGCCACTTTTTTCTCTTGGGAATGCTTACTTTCTGCCCCTCTGCCTCCATTTCCATTATCCTGCCATGTTCTAGCACTGATCCCCAATAATCATGGTGATTTACATCGGCATATCCCACTGGACTGGATAAGAAAAGAAATGCCCCTGTGGTTACTATGGCCACTAGCCCAGCCTCGAACCAGTTCCTGGAGCAATTGTGCAGTGGAACCAGTTCCTTTAAATCCACTTCCTAACTAGGTTTAAGTGGCTGTGTAGAATTTTCCTCAGAGAGAGAAAAGAGAAGCATCGTTAAGACAATATTGAAGGATTACAAACATGTAGCACTTCCATCCACTGTAAATTCTTAATTACATTTCATAGTTCTACGGATGGAAGATGTACATCTAGGGAGAGAAAGAATGCTGTTGTTTGCCTTCAAGTTATTTCCGACTTATGGAGGTCCTAAGTCAAATCTATATAGGGATTTTCTTGGCAAGATTAGTTCAGAGGAAATTTTGCCATTGCTTTCCTCTGTGGCTGAAACTCTGTCACTTGGCCAAGGTCATTCAATGAGTTTCCATGGTCAAGCAGGATTCAGAATCTGGTCTTCAAAGTTGTAGCCCAGCATTCAAACCACTGCATCATACTGGGTCATATATACAACATGCATGTAAATGGGTAGATATGTGTATAAATGGAAAAAAATACCCCTGATTAACTATATCTGCTGATGGGGCTTTCCTCTGTTTCCCACCAATGGTGGAGTACACTGTGGGGGAACATGGGAGAGGGCCTTCTCTGCTGTGGGGCCATAGCCATAGAATGTCCTCTCCTTGGAGGCCCAATTGGTGCCAATATGGGCTTCATTCTGGTACCAATTCAGAAACATTGCTTTTCATTAAAGCATTTATGGGATCTAATGTCTAATCCACTTCATACAAACACATGGTCTTAAGCTGTTTCAACTATTTTAAATTGTTTAATACCTTCTTTGATTGTTGAAATGATCTTTTTAAACATGATTTACTGTACACTGTCCTGAGATATGAAGCAGTATATATATTATATGTGTATTAGGGATTTCAGGTATCCCTTTCTATAAAGATTTCTCTTATAAGGTTGGTAGGTGTCCGCTATTTGTGGGTGGAAAGTGTGTCCTTTCATTCAGAGTAAACAAGATGCCAAAAAGTCCCCCATATGACGGGTTCATAAAAACAGACATATTTACATCATATAATTTATTAATGTGATAAATATGTTAGTTAGGTTAGTTTAATTCAATAGTAAGTTTTATTTGGTGTTTAGCTAGAAGACAAACTTAACAACTATCTCCTGATCGTCAGTCCTACACGTCGTGAATTTTAACTGTCCCTTCTTGCTATTTTAAAAAACTTGCAACACAAATGGATAAATATATCTTTATATGAATGTATGTGTATGTTAATGTTATAAAACCTCTAGATGATGCAATTTCTTCTATACTTAAAATTTAGAAGTAAACATAGAGAATGTTTTTTAAAAATTAAAAAGCTATTGAGAAACCAAGGTAATCCACAGTCTTTGAAAAGGAATGCGAAAATAATTAAACAAATTAATCAAAAAAACAAAGGCATGGTGTTATCACCTCCCTAAGCAAGTAGATGTAAGTTGCCTCCTGACGGAACAAAAATTCAATAATAGGCAGTTGATACGAGATTCACAAAATGACCTCCGGGACTATGGAGATGTATGATTAGGGATGGAAAACAAAAGCTACAATGTGTACATTTGTAGAAGCCTCAGAGAAAATTGGGCTCTGTGTCTACTGAGTACATTAGTAACTGCTTCATTTGCTGGCATTATTTTCCTCCTGGGTCTTTTCGTTACAGACGCTGACTTCAAATGTAGCTGTGTGATTATAATTTACAGTGGAATGTGTTCTCCAGCATGAACTCCACTGTTAGTTTGAGTAGACTCAATGAGCCAGTAGAACCTGAATAAGTGTTGACTTGCCGCATTGTCATTGATCCAACAGGTCTACTTGTTCAGGTCTCTGTCACCCAAAATGATAATTTCCAGCCCTAAGGAAAGACATCAGGACAAACAAAGCTAATCCTTTGCTGCCAATACTTCAAGCATTTTCTTATTCTTCATAAAGGCCAGTACAAAGTAAAACCAGATTTTATTGATCTAACTGAGCAACAAAATATACAAAAAGAATAAACAGGGTCATTCCCTCATTATTACAGGCACACAACTTGACACATTGTCTTATTCAAGTCATAAAAGAGTACAACTGATGTAGAGTTTTATAGGTCTTAGCTGTACTAACACACTCCTGGTTTTCCATTTTGTTGTTTATTCGTTCAGTTGCTTCCGATTCTTTGTGACCTCATGGACCAGCCCATGCCAGCGCTCCTTGTTGACCATGGCCAATCCAACTCCTTCAAGGTCAAGCCAGTTACTTCAAGGATGCCATCCATCCGTCTTGCCATTGGTCAGCCCCTCTTCCTTTTTCCTTCTTTTATCCCCAACATTATTATCTTCGCCAAGCTTTTCTGTCTTCTCATTATGTAGCCAAAGTACTTCATCTTTGCCTCTAATATCCTTCCCTCCAGTGAGCAGTTGGGATTTACTTCCGGAGTATGGACTTTTTTGGACCTTCTTGCACTCTAATTGAAAACCCATGAAAACCAGAGATTCAGAACTGGTCCCTGTCACCCTAGCTAGAAGCATGTCTCTCTTTTATAACTGCACCAGAAATCTGGCTGGAATTAGTCTAGATTGGTGTGGGCAATCTTTTTGGGTAAAAAAGCTATTTTAGCATCCCTAGACTTTGGTACTAGATTTCACCTTCCACATACGTTGGTTGTGTAGACCTTTTTCAACAAATTGACACTCTAAGACCAGCACAGTAATAATGACTGAATTCCCCCTATAATTAATATAAGATGTTTGAATGCAGCCCTCTTACCTATGATTGAGGTTTATATCAACATAGAGTCATAGAGTTCAAAGAGGTAGCATGTGGCATCATGTCCAACCTCTGCTCAGTGCGGGATCTTCTGCTAGAGCATCCCCAGCATGTAGCTGTCCAGACCTTTTTTTGAAGATATCCAAAGACTGAGACCCCATCACCTCTCTTGGCAATCAGTTCCATTGCTGAACTGCTCTCACTGCCAGGAATCATAGAATTGGAAGAAACCATAAGGCCACCCAGTCCTACTTCTGTTATACAGGAATACCCAATCAAAGCCTCAAAACATATGGTCACCCAGCCTCTGCTTTGAAATCTTCACCAAAGGACTCTCCAAGGTAGTGTATTCCACTGTCAAACAACTCTTCCCACCAGGAGGTTCTTCCTAATGTTTAGGTGGAATCTCTTCCCTTTTGGATTCAAACTACAGGATAAAAGATTCCATTTAAACATTAAGAAAAGAGATTCAATTTAAACATCTGCATCTTCATTTTTGGAGCAGCAGAAAATAAGCTTGCTCCAACTTCAAGATGACATCCTTCCAAATATTTAAAAATGGCTATAATGTAACTTCTTAACCTTTTCTTCTCCAGACTAAACATATGCAGCTCCCTGAGCCACTCTTCATAGGACTTGACTTCCAGACCTTTGACCATTTTGGTCATCCTTGTCTAGAATCATTCCAACTTGCCAATATCCTTCAGGAAATGTGATGCTGAAAACTGGACATAGTATTCCATGTGAGATCTGGCCATAGCAGAATAGAAGATATGAAATATACTTTAAGAGTGCTAGTCTAGTTGGATTTTTAGACAGTGGCAGAAAACCAAATACAGATTTTACAGCCATTCTTTTCGTGTTGCCATAAAGAAAAAGCCAAATTTAATTAGGCATCATTAGAGCCCTTGGTTCCCATAATACAATTCAGAAAAAAAACCATCTCATTAGGGGTGGGAGGAAACATACAAAACAAAATGAAGAAAATGTAATGATGCAAAAGGGAGGGGGAGATTTCAAACATGGGCAAATGAGTAGAGATCCATGGCCTTCATTAACCTGAACAAAGTGCTATGTGTGTATGTGTTGGTACAACGGTTTTATTACCCCATTAATTGAAACATTACCAACAAGATACGTTCACTTAACAAGATTTTGCTCTCGTTTTAAATGGCAATACTAATTAACCCTATAATTGAAACATTTCTCACTCACTACAACAGGAAGACTACTAAGCCAAGGCTTATAAAGAAAGAGTAAAGGGAAAACCAACAAGTCATAATAATTCTTAGAATTAGTCAGATCTCCATATCCATGGATTATTTATCCATAGACTCAACTATCCATTGCTTGAAAATACTTTTTAAAATCCAAAACCCTTGATTTTACAATTTTATATAATGGCCATCATTTTATACTATGCCATTGCATATAATGGAACTTGCACATCCATGAATTTCATATCCATGAAAGATCTTGGAACCCTAGCAAATACTATGTTAAATGTATTAAATGGAATGTCCTTCGGTCTGTCGGTAGTCATAGGTCTGTATTCCATGTGTCTCTTCCCAATATATTGAATGGACTGTGTGAGGCCCATTCTACACTGCCACATAAAATCTAGATTATCTGCTTTGAACTGGATTATATGACAGTGTAGACTCAGATAATGTGGCTATCTGCTTTGATAATCTGGATTTTATGGCAGTGTAGAAGGGGCCTGAGAAAATTATGGTGAGGTTATTTCATATTCGGGAAGTGCAATAGTATACAGACACACACAGGCAGCTTCGTCAATTTTTTCCTTAACAGTACTACCCCAATATCTATGAGGAATATACTCGTGAACATACTTAGAAAACAGGAAACCATGTATAATACTCTTCAACGTGATATTGAAGTGAGCAACTTCTGCCAGAAATCACAACAAAGGAACCTGAAAATTTCTATAGACCCATTTTCAAGTTTTATTTAAGATAAAGTTGGAGACCAAGGGTGGTGAAGTTAAGAACTGGACCATGACTGGAGACCAGGGCTGAATCTACACTGCAATTTGATCTGGTTCCTAAATCCAGATAATGTGCTTTGAACTGGATTATATGAGTCTAAACTGCCCTATAATCTAGTTCAAAGCAGATAATCTGGATTCAGAAACTGGATTATATGGCAATGTAGATGGGACCCAGGGTTCAAATCCTCACTTAACTATGAAAACCCACTGGGTAACCTTGGGCAAATCACATTCTCTCAGCTTCAGGTAAAAACAAAGGCAAACCCCATCTGAACAATTCTTGCCGAGAAAATCCCATTATAGGATTGCCATAAAGTCACTGTACATTGGAAACAACTTGAAAGCACACAACAAACACAGGCCAAAAGAAAAAAACGCATCTAAAACACGACCCTCTCATCACAAAACTATTTAAAAGTATTGGACAGAATCCATACATAATTGTATTCTCATACCTCCAACTGTCCTGACTTGGCAATGAGTATCCTTATTAATTCTCTGACCTCCCATTTTTTTCAGCCTCTTCTGAAATATTTCTTTCTCTTTCCACTATTCTCCTTCGTCATGCGCTCATTTTGGGTATTGTAAACAGAACTCAACCTCAATAGATTCAGCAGGAGCAAGTGGACATGAAGTAGAATGTTGCTCTTCTCAGCAGACTTGATCTACACTGCTATATAACACAGTCTGAATTGTAGTGTATTGGTCTACACCACGCATGGGCAATTTTTTTTGTCTTGGGAAGGCCAGGCCAAGACAGAGGAGGGCCAGGCTCATGCTGGGTGGGCTGGGCCTGAGAGGAGAAGGGTCTGGGAGAGGGTGGGGCCAGGAGGGAGCAGGGCCTGGGTCATCCTCAGGTTGTACTCCTAGCATAAGGATGGTGCTGCTCACCCTATCCTTATGCCGAGAGGAAGGTGGGAGATGCAGTGACTGCCCCAACCCTCCTCCCCATCCTCTTTCCCTTATCCACGGGCTGTCCTCTTGGCATTATGCTGGGAGGAGAGCGAGACAGGCGGTGGTTGAGAGTGCTCCAAAGGGCCCTCAGCCACCGTGTACCTTCTTTGAGCTGTTCGAGTCGCTCACACCATCCTTATGCTGGGAGAAGGCCGAGACATACAGTGGCTGAGAGTGCTCCAGAGGGCTCTCTAAGTTGCTATGTGCCTTTCTTCCACATCTTTTTGGCAGAAGGATATGGCAAGCTGCCATGTCCTCCAAGAAGACAAGGAAAATGAGGGGGGCCTGATGTAAGCACCCAGGGGGCCGCATCCGGCCCCCGGGCCTTAGTTTGCCCATGCCTGGTCTACACTGACCATACAATGTAATTCAGACTGCTTTGGCAATAAATAAGCTGCTATAGCCGCTCCTGACTTGTGTCTTTTTTGTTCTTAATAATTTTTGTTCTCTTGACCATACTGGTACTGCATGTATCCTCGTTTTCATCTTTGAAATGCTGCACAGTATTCATTCTCAGCCCCTATATTACCCAAACACAGGATTTTATATATGTGTACATGTATCTTCAAGTTGCCAACTTACGGTGATCCCATGAATTTCATGAGGTTTTTTTTTTCAGCAAGGAATATTCAAAGCTGATTCCGCTATTTCCTTTCTCTGAAATATAGCCTCCAGTGCATGGTACTGAATCCTATCCAAGTGCTACCCAAGGCTGACACTGCTTAGGTTTCAAAATCAGAAAGGATTTGGTGCCTTGAGGGTATTTAGACAAGAGATAATGTTTTACTTGAACTGAAAACTGAGGTAGTAATTACATAAAACGTTTTTAACCCATAAAGATATGTAGTATAGACCTCAAGCAAAACAATCATTATAGCTGTTATGTTCCTTGGAACTTTTAATTAATAAGGAAATAAGTAGTATTATGAGCACAGTAGGAAGATATCTTATGGGTTCATCTTAACCACTTCTGATCAGTCCATCCAACAAGGATATGACTATTAGAACAAGTTTTACTAACAGCCAGGAATCTAGAATAATAAATGTGCATTCAGTTAGAGAAAGCACTGGTATCAAATTACGGTTTAGGTCAACCATGAAATTGCAGCTGCATTATTTTAAAAGGGCCATTGTATGCTAAAGGAAAAATTCTGGTTTTTTTTCATGGTTGGTATTGAATTTCTAAATTGCTTTGATGGCTCAGAAAGTTCTGATACCATTTATGTTGTGTCACTAGCTAAAGATGCATAGGTAAAGAAAATTAATAATCATGTGTCAACAGAAAAGTAAAACTGCTGTTTTCTCTGTATGAATAAAACATCTTCAATACCATTGTGTCCTTTCTTTTCTTTGACTTCCCAAACTCAACAAATCTTGAAATCTGTTTGACCATTCTATTTCTACTTGACTTTGTCATTCTTATTTGGTGTCAGTGGGATCAAGGGCTGATTAAAAGTGTGGAAACTAACTTGCTTCTAGAGGTCAAAATCTTTTGTTAGGGATCGGAACGTCAACATAGTCCCCTTCTACACTGCCATATAAAATCCAGTTATCTGCTTTGAACTGGATTATATGACAATGTAGACTCCTATAATCCAGTTCAAACCAGATAATGTGGAATATCAACTTTGATAATCTGAATTATTTGGCAGTGTAGATCTAGCCTGGGATACACATGGTCAAGTAATATCAGAGTCAGGTCAAGATGGCCAGAAGCATTAGCCACCACTACCACTTTTGCATTATTCTGACTCCTCTCCTATTCTGACTCCTCTCTTATTCAAACCATTAAAAGCAGATCACATTGATATGTCACTAAAAAGAATAAGAAATGGAAACAATACAACACACGAAAGGCTCTTTCCCCTTGAGCAGTCAACTTCCAAAAGTCTGCCAAAACAAATGGGGCTTCACCTGCCCAATGAAGGGATAGCAAGGAAACTGCCAGCCTAACCTCTACAAGACGGGAGCTCCACAGACTGGACTTTGTGCATCTTGCATTTCATGCATATGATCAATAGGATTGCAGTCCTATATATGACATGATTATTTCTTTTAGTCTTTAAGGGAGAGGTGGGCAAAGTGTGCCCTCCCCAGAAATCCAAAATGCATGGTGAAGTCTTGGTTCTGCCTTTTTTCTCTTCTGTGCTTAGGTTTCCCAATAATGTAGATGCCTCCATTTGTATTAGTGTTTGAGTGGAGCATAAAAATCCCCCTAGAGGCCAGCCTTAGCCTTAGTTTAGTCCATTTGTCTGCAAAGAGTTTTCTTAGCAGATCCTCTTTTCTTTCTGCAATAAAGCTATAGGCCTGGATATTGTCTGGAAATCCTAGGACCTAGCAATCCACACAGGCATCCTTAGCACTAAACTCTTCATATACCATCAGTGCCAGTGACAACAGAAGCTTGTGGTCAGCCCAAGTTTCACAAAGTAGAAGACCAAGTCCACCGTTTTACATCAGAGGCAAAAGATTTTCAAGGATTCCAGAGAAATGACTGCAACCAGCAAAATCCCCTTTTATTTATTTATTTATTTTTCAAACTTATATGCCGCCACTCCCCTAGGGCTCGGAACGGCTTACAAGAACCGGCTAAAATCAACAATTTAAAAAACATCTTAAAAACATCTTTAAAAACATCTTTAAAACATCCTAAAAGCACCTTTTAAAACATCAACAACAGAACTCAAAAGCTTGTCGAAACAGGTGTGTCTTACATGCCCTGCAGAAGGCCAACAAGTCCTGCAAGGCACAAACTTCAGGCGGCAAGGTGTTCCAGAGAGATGGCGCCACTACTGAAAAGGCTCTGCGTCTAGTTGCAATTAGATGCAAAGTCTTAAAACTGGGGACTTCCAGTAGGTCTTGGTCCTCAGAACGGAGGGATCTCTGGGGTTTGTAGGGAGTGAGGCGGTCCCTCAGGTACATCGGCCCTAGACCATGTAAGGCCTTGAAGGTAAGCACCATCACTTTGAAAGTGATCCGGTGCTCAACTGCTAACCAGTGCAGCTGCCGTAAGATTGGTGTTATGTGGCATCTTTCGGGACTCCCGCAAGGAGCCGGGCAGCTGCATTTTGCACCAATTTGAGCTTCCGGATCACTGACACAGGAAGGCCAATGTAAAGGGCATTACAGTAATCCAGTCTCGAGATGACTGTAGCCTGGATCACCCTAGCCAGGTTGTCCCTAGACAGATAGGGGGCTAGCCGTCTAGCCTGCCGAAGATGAAAAAAGGCAGTTTTGGTAACGGCGGAGACCTGTGCCTCCATCGTCAATGAAGGGTCCAAGAGGACTCCCAGACTCTTTACCAGTAGAGACGGGCGTAGCACTTCGCCATCCAGGGTTGGCAACTGGATATCCCCACTGCCCGGTCGGCCCAGCCATAGGATCTCCGTCTTTGCTGGATTTACCCTCAACCTACTGGAACACAACCATCCAATAATGGCCTCGAGGCACTGATGAAAACTGTCGGGTACAGACTCCGGTCGGCCCTCCATCTTTAACACAAGCTGAGTGTCGTCAGCATATTGATAACACTCGAGCCCGAAATCTCGGACCAGCTGAGCAAGTGGTCGCATATAGATGTTAAACAACAGAGGAGAGAGAATGGCCCCCTGAGGAACCCCACAATGTAGAGGGGACCTCTCAGAAACCAGGCCTCCCCTCTCCACTCGCTGTCCACGGTTGTGAAGAAAGGAGGCCAGCCAATTCAAAGCTGTCCCCCTAACTCCAGCAACGGCAAGGCGGTGGGTCAGAAGATTGTAATCAACTGTGTCAAATGCTGCTGTGAGATCCAATAACACAAACAGCACCGACCCGCCCTGGTCGAGCTGGCATCGGAGATGATCTGTGATGGAAACCAATACAGTCTCTGTCCCATGCCCCACACGGAAGCCGGACTGGAAAGGATCCAGTCCGGCTGTGTCATCTAGGAACTGCTGCAGCTGCACCGCTACTGCCCTCTCAATCACCTTGCCCAGAAATGAAAGATTTGAAACTGGGTGGTAGCTGGAGGGAACCAAACGATCTAAATCTGTTTTTTTCAGCAGAGGAGAGACCACCGCCTCTTTTAATCCCTCTGGAAAGACTCCTTGCTCAAGGGAGCTGTTTATTATCTTCAGCAGTGGGTCACGTAATCCCTCCAAGCAGGATTTAACCAACCAAGAGGGACACGGATCGAGGGAGCAAGTGGTCGGTCTAGCTGCAGCTATGAGCCTATCGACAACCTCTGCGTCCAGTGGGATGAACTGGTTGAAAGTGGGCCCAGCAAGTGGTCACGGAGTCTCAAGTTCTCTCATTGTATCAATTGTGGCGGGGAGGTCCCGGCGTAGTAGTGAGATCTTGTCAACAAAATAGCTTTGAAAAGCCTCGGCTGAAGGGGCCTGATCATCACTTTTTGGGTTGGTAGGAACCGTCGTTAAAGGTCTAATTATTTTGAACAATTTTGCCGGGCGTGAGCTGGCAGACGCTATCAAAGAGGCATAGTATACTCGCTTTGCTTCGATGGTAGCATGCTCATAGGACTCCATAAATGCCCTGTAAGCTGATCTCGAAGGTCTCTCATGAAGTTCTCGCCACACGCCCTCTAGCCGTTTCTTTTCCCGCTTCATCGATCGAAGTTCCTCGGTGAACCAAGGAGACCGATTTCGGCGGGGTTGGAGAGGGCGTCTAGGGGCGATCTCGTCGAGTGCATTGGACAGCCTGATGTTCCACGTGTCCACCTGCAGATCGATTGAGTCGCTGACAGGCTCCAGAGCATTCTGGAACCTACTATGTTCCATAAGTCTTCTTGGGCGAGCCCAAATCGGCTCAGCGCCCTTGCCAGGTGGGTAGGCATGCTCCAGCCTGACTCTCAGGGCACAGTGATCCGACCATGGAACCTCTAAAATAGAGGCTTGGGTCACTTGAATTCCTGCGCTGAAGATCAAGTCTAGCGTGTGTCCTGCCTGATGTATTTTATAATGTATTGTTTTAAGCTATCTTTCAATAGCCCCGGGTGGAGTTAATCCTTTATTTATCTTGTTTTCAATAAACTCGTTTTGGTTAACTTTCATCTTGCCTAAAGTGCTTCTGTATGTTAAGGGTCTTGATCTTAACAGAAGGTATATAGATAGCCCCTGAGTAAAGCCAGACACTAAAGGCTCTGGGGGGGGGGGCATCACATGCATCAAATTGACCTCTAAGAGACATGTGAATGCCATTTAAACCACATTTGTGGACCACCTTGGTCCCCCAAAAGTTGAAAAAAAGGTTTTTTTTAGCGGGGAGAGTGGTGGACTCCATAAAATAATATGCCCTAAAATGTCCTCGAAAGCTATGGGGCATTTCCACCATCTCTGGGGCAGGGCTCAGTCAATTCATGCCCAGGCGATCACTTCTTTGAAACAGGGAGCAACTTCTGCCTTTGAGGGGGAAATTGAATTTTTTTCCAGAAGTGGGTGGTACAATCTGCCAAGACTTCTGGGACACTGATGCAGCTGCATAATTGCTTGGTATCACCAGATTATCTGTTATTTTTATTTAATTTCACGAGTGCAGAGCAAGATTATTGTAACAACATGCCAACATGTGAAACAAAATGATAAAGCTGTAATACCTTTATTAAAAGTTATTTACTGGATGTTTTTAACTTTGCAAAACTAATACAAATCTTACTCGTTTTTTTTATTTTATTTTAAATTATTTTTATGCCTTTCTCCCAGTATAGGAACCCTTCCCAAAGATTAGACACTTCCCAAATATCAATCCCATAATATTAACTACCACCATCACCCCCGCAAAAAAAAAACAAACTTGTGAAGCCTGAGTCAGTTTTCTTGTGGGAGATTTTTTATGCATTCAGTTATGAATTTATACAAAGTTTTCTCAGGGGTTTTATTAACGGCATATCTATAACAATAAAGTATTATTCTGACAAATCCTGTTGTGCTATTAAGGATGAATTCTTACAGTTGTAATAAAACTGCCACCTTGTTTTTAAAAAATGACAGCTGTGGTATTATCATTCACTGTCACCCAGAAGAAGAAGGGCAGAACTCTGGAAAATTAATTATGATAGTTTTTGTAAATTGTGAATATTCTGCTCTTGTTCTTTAAACAGAAAGAAATTGCCAAAACTTTATGCCAACTTATATTAGTTAAGGATCGCACTGCAATATATTATTTTGCTTAGTTGTCAGGTGGATTGATGGATTGTATATTATGTGAATCATGTATTTTGTGGATCTGCAAGAACTTTATTCAGTCATCATGTTCTGTCATATTTTATTGATATATTTATATGGATATTGCAATATTTGTGGCATCTAAAGAAAACCGTTAACGTTTTATATAGCTATGTGTAATATGTCATAATGTAAATATACAGAATTCCAATAATAATTACAAGAAAGGCTTTACAATTATCAGTATCCAAATTTTTCATTAATTTAAACTTTGACATTTATCTTTATGGACTTTAAACCACATTAGCATACTTTTTTCATTTCTGCTAATTTGCTAAACTTTCTTCAATGATCCCATAAATGTATGTGCTTTTCAGTTGATGAGCCACTGAAATTCTTGCAGTAGGTTAGTAAATTTCAAACTAATGCTCTCAGTTTGAAGGAAATTGTTCTAAAGAACCAAATAAGATTATTAGAGGAAATGAGATGCAGTCAGTTGTGCTCAGCAGTATCATATTATGCCAAAAAACACTGGATCTTGGGGGAGATCTGCTCAATATGTTTTCAATTATTCACAATTCCAGCATCTATTGTCGATAAAAAGGTAAAGCTTTCCCCTTGACATTAAATCTAGTCAAATCGATTCAGGGATGTGGTGCTCATCTCCATTTCTAAGCTGAAGAGCTGATGTTGTCAGTAGGCAACATGTGGCCAGCATGACTGCATGGAGAGCCAGAGCAGTACCTATTGATCTACTCACATTTGCATGTTTTTGAAGTGCTACGTTGGCAGAAGCTGGGGCTAATGATGTGAGCTCACCCCACTCCATGAATTCTAACCACCGACCTTTCAGTCAGCAAGCTCCACAGTTCAGCAGTTCAACACACTGCATCACCACGGCCTCCCTCTTGTTGATAGCAACATACATTTCACTCATCTAATGGGAAATTCTTTTGATCATTGATACACTTATAGAAGTATAAGGGATCAACGGTTTCATCTAGGCAGTGGTTCTCAACCTGGGGTCAGCAGACATTTTTGGCCTTCAACTCCCAGAAATCCTAACAGCTGGTAAACTGGTTAGGATTTCTGGGAGTTGTAGGACAAAAACATCTGGGGACCCCAGGTTGAGAATCATTGATCTAATGTAATTATATGATCGGGGGTACTTCTTGATGTTTAATTGTACAAGGCTTTCTAATGATTTTCTTATTTTACTGCAAGGTGATGAAACAGGACACTGCATACTATTTTCTCTCTTTTATTCCATGTGGGTCTGTGCCTTTGCCTGTTGGCTTATGAATTTCATAGGGTTTTGTTTGGCAAAGTATCCTCAGATGTGCTTTCAGATTCTTCGTCTGAAATATAGCTTATAGCACATGGTATTCATTAGTGTTCTCTCATCCAAGTATTAACCAGGGCTGACCCAACCATGGTCCCAATGTCAGAGGGGATCTGGTGCCTTTAGAACAGGCATGGACAAGCTTTGGCCCTCCAGGTGTTTTGGACTTTAACTCTCACAATTCCTAACAGCCAGTAGGAGTTGAATGAAGTCCAAAACACCTGGAGGGGCCAATGTTTGCCCATGTCTATTTTAGTGTACTTAAAGTTGGTTGTCCCACAGATTTTTCTCATCAACATTTAAAATAATTTCCTTTATATTTACCTACCTCCTTTATATTTACCTGTTGTTGGACTGCACTTTCCATGGCTTTGCCCAATATGGTTAATGGTGAGGTATTCTGGGAGTTTGGAGTTTCAGTCCAACATTTAAATGGTTCCACGATTCCCATTCTTGATTTAAAAGCAGCCATAAAACAGAGAAAGAGATATCTTGGACACATATGAGCATTTGTTCATCCGTCCGTCCATCCACACATATGTGTATTTGTTATATTCCTTTTGGAAACTTTTTGATGTGGCAAATTCTCAAAAGGAGCAAAAGTTTTAGATATTGTACACAATTGTTGCATTATAGGATACAGAAACAATGCAGAACATTATTACAAATGGTTTTGATTTTTGTTCAGCTGATTTACATTTCCAAATTTCATAATCAGTTATGTGGTTTTGACAATGTCACCTGAATCAACAAAAAAATCACTTTCGTAATGTGTTTGTGCCTTAAGTTGCCTGATGACTTACAGTGACCCCATGAATTTCATAGGATTTTCTTAGACAAGCTCATTTCTGGTTTCCCATCCAAACACTAATCAATAATACACAGGTATAATGGCAGTGATTTTATTGCCTGTAGATGGCAGTGATGGTTATACTATAAACAAGCAAACACCTGGTGTTTTGAAACCAGACATAAGGTTTATAATCCTGTAAATAGCTTGTTTCTCTTTCAGGATGCTGGTCTGAAACTGTTTTTCTCAGAAACTGTTTGTAGCATTGTTAAAACTCTAGCAAAAACCAAAAATTGATCAAAAATCCCTTCCTTAGTGTAATGCAACCTCCACCTTTGCAGAAGTACAATGAAACAATAGGTTTATCAAAAGGAATCCCTCCTGGAAGTAGAATTGTATAAAATGAACTTACAGTAACAAAATTGTCAGAAGTTAAATTCGTAAAAAGTTCAGTACTGTGAAGATTTTTTAAAAATCTGTGATCCTTGCCTGCCTAGAGAAACAACTGTGTATCCGGGCGGGAGAAAGACTGTGTTGGATAATACAGAACATTGGATAAGTGAGGCTCTACAGTATATAGTAGGCTAGAGCAAATTTTTCGTTATTTCGTTAAATTCGTTAAAAATTCGTTTCGTAAGCAGTTTTGAATTAATATTGAACCATCTGCTCACTGCCCTTACAAATATTACGAATTTGAATAATAAAAGTACCTTTTTCCGTTTGTTTCTGATGTCTTCGGATGAAGCTGTAGCCCCTCTGAGAGGAGAAGCCATGTTGGCATGCCTCTCAGCCAATCAGAGCGGAAGAGGGAGGGAGGGAGAGGCATGGGCATCGATCTGCTAGCATTTTAAAAAAAATGTTGCTTCAAAAATCCCCAAAAATCAGTGGATGGGTCAAACATTATGAAACTTGATAGGCAAAGAGTACTTAATTTTTGCTTCCATTCTGGCAAATTTCATCATAATAGCTTTCAAAATGCAGAACGAAGCCTCTGAATATTGACCATTAATGAAGCAATTCGCCATAACGAGAGAAAAAACTCCATTTCCCAGAAGCCTTAGCAAGCCAATCAAAGTGGAAGGAAGAAGGACAGGGAGGCGTGGCTATCGATCTGCTAACATTTTAAAAAAATGTTGCTTCAGAAATCTCCAAAAATCAGTGGATGGGTCAAACATTATGAAACTTGATAGGCTAAGAGTACTTAATTTTTGCTTCCATTCTGGCAAATTTCATTATAATAGCTTTCATAATGCAGGAGAACGAAGCCTCTGAATATTGACCATTCTTTTAAGTGGAAATGAAGCAATTCGCCATAACGAGAGAAAAAACTCCATTTCCCAGAAGCCTTAGCAAGCCAATCAAAGTGGAAGGAAGAAGGACAGGGAGGCGTGGCCATCGATCTGCTAACATTTTTAAAAAATGTTGCCTCAGAAATCCCCAAAAATCAGTGGATGGGTCAAACATTATGAAACTTGATAGGCTAAGAGTACTTAATTTTTGCTTCCATTCTGGCAAATTTCATCATAATAGCTTTCAAAATGCAGGAGAACGAAGCCTCTGAATATTGACCATTTATAAAAGCATTGGGCTGAAGCAAACGTTTCTCCAATAGTACTATGCCCACTTGCAAACTACAATTCCCAGGTGTTCCAGGCCCTCTCTCCTCTTAACATTCCCCACCCCCTTTTGTCCTCACTTAGAATCATAGCGTCATTGAACAGTAGAGTTGGAAGAGACCTCGTGGGCCATCCAGCCCAACCTCTTCTGCCAGGCAGGAAGACACCATCCAATCCCTCCCAACAGATGGCCATCCAGCCTCTGCTTAAAAGCCTCCAAAGAAGAAACCTCCACCACAGCCCGGGGAGAGAGTTCCACAGCTGAACAGCTCACAGTGAGGAAGTTCTTCCTAATGTTCAGGTGAAATCTCCTTTCCTGTAGTTTAAAGCCATTGTTCAGTGTCCTAGTCTGCAGGGCAGCAGAAAACAAGCTTGCTCCCTCCTCTCTAGGACTTCCCCTCACATATTATACATCATGTCTCCTCTCAGCCTTCTTTTCTGCAGGCTAAACATGCCCAGTTCTTCAAGCCACTCCTCATAGGGCTTGTTCTCCAGACCCTAGATCATTTTAGTTGCCCTCCTCTGACCATCTTGACCAAACTTTCATACAGTATGTGAATTCTTGGAAGGTATGAGAAGTTTAGAGAGAAGGAGGGAGGATGAGGTTTGAATTTTGGACTCCAATTGTGGCTTGATTCCCCACTCTGCCACCCACTTGGGCAAGTCACATACTCTCAGCCCAGAAAAGCCAATGAAACAGGAAATAGCACTTTCAAACCAGGAACTAATTTCCTTATTCAGAGGCTGATGGCCATCTGTCAGGAAGGATTTGATGGTGTACTATGATTTCTGTTCCTGGGTGATAAATGTCATTTCCTAATTGGTTCTGTCATAGAAACATGGCAAAATCTATGACACTGCCTGAACTTTGTGCAAGCGACATGGATGGAACATATTATGGTTTGGTCCACCAATTTAACAAAGTTTCAGCCACAAAAACAAAGTTTCTGAAGTAGAACAATGACTTTCACAGTAAAGACAACCCAATGAAACAGGAAATAAGACTTTCAAACCAGGAACAGATTTCTGCAATTATTAAAAAATGGTTTATTATAAAAGCTATGAAAATTCGCCAAAAATCAGAGGATAAGGGAAACGTTCCAAATTTTGGTGAGCTATCAGTGTTAAATGTGTTCTACCACTGTACCAAGTTTGAAGAAGATCACTCAAAAAATGAGGGCGGGAGAGTCCTGTAAAATCTTCCCTCGTGCTGTTTTTTTTTGGCCACTGCGCATGCACGTCCTCCATTAACGAATTAATTTAGAAAATAATGATTTTTCGTTAATTTCGAATTTTTTGGGGGGCAAAATTCGGAAATGACATCAGAAACGAAACGCTGGCGCCCCCTACTTTTGAAACGAGTTTAGAATCAATTTTTTCATGGATCGCTCAAGCCTAGTATATAGAATCATAGAGTTGGAAGAGACCTTGTGAGCCATCCAGTCCAACCCCCTGCCAAGAAGCAGGAAAATCACATTCAAAGCACCCCTGAAAGATGACCATCCAGCCTCTGCTTAAAAGCCTCCAAAGGAGGAGTTTCCAGCACACTTTGGAGCAGAAGGTTCCACTGCTGAATAATTCTCACTGTCAAGAAGTTCTTCCTAATGTTCAGGTGGAATCTTCTTTCCTGTAGTTTAAAGCCATTGTTCCACGTCCTAGTCTCCAGGGCAGCAGAAAACAAGCTTCTCCCTCACATATTTATACATGGCCATCATGTCTCCTCTCAGCCTTCTCTTCTGCAGGCTAAACATACCCAGTTTTTTAAGCTGCTCCTCATAGGGCTTGTTCTCCAGACCCTTGATCATTTTAATCACCCTCCTCTGGATATGAAGTCACCCACATTCTGAAATGACATAATATGTGGGATCTTTGCATCTTAACAGTCACACCTCATCACACAGATTTATCCAGATAAATTTAATTCAAAATATATTTTTATTGGTATGAGGTTGCTGAACACATCAGAATAAAAAATCTATACAGAGAGTAATTATTGTTTGAGAATTAGTATTACAGATTCTAGTAGGAAATTAATTAGTACATAGGCAACTAATCCAAAACATATTAAAGATAGAAAATACAAAATTAAACAAGCATAATATAATCCCACAAATGAGATTTTAGCATAGGAATATTGGCTGAAGTATAATTACAGTTTAAAGACAAGATGGTAAGGCAGGAATGGTGAAGAAAATCCAGTACCATGAATATAGTGACTATGGTGTGTTTGGGGGCTAGCATAGTATTCTGCTTTGGTCAAGTCCTGGCATACTATGTCCAGTTTGGACACCACAATTCAATGTGGAAAGTGTCCAGAAGAGTGATCAAAATGGCAAGGATGTGGAAGCCAAACGAGTAGCTTAGGGAGCTAAGTATGTTTAGCTTGGAAAAGAGAAGGCTGAGAAGGGACATGAGAACTATGTTTAAATATTTGAAAGGATATCATAGTAAAGATGGGGCAAGCGTTTTACCTTCTCCAGAGGTTAGGACACAGATCAATGTATTCAAATTGAAGGACAAGAGATTCTACTTGAATATTAGGAAGACCTTTCTAATGGTAAGAACTGTTCACCTTGGAGGGTGGGTGGAGTCTCTGTGTCTGAAGCTAGATCAGTGGTTCTCAACCTGTGGGTCCCCAGATGTTTTGGCCTTCAACTCCCAGAAATCCTTACAGCTGGTAAACTGGTTGGGATTTCTGGGAGCTCTAGGCCAAAACACCTGGGGACCCACAGGTTGAGAACCACTGAGCTAGATAGTCATCTGTCAGGAGTGCTTTGATTGCATTTTCCTGCATGGCAGGGGATTGAACTGGATGGCCCTTGCAGAAAAGATTCTAATGTATCAAAAACCTACATCTGATAAAAATGTATTTTATCCTATGGAGCTTATGGCATCCTTAATTGATTCATACTTAAAGTACTACAAAAGCATTTGCTATATTACGGTGTACATAAATGGAAACCAAAAGTACTATCTTTTTATTCATTTCATAGTGTTCCATTTATCTATGTCTAAGAGAATCTCCTGCTGTCAATTTCACCTGGCTTTGCCTGCATCTCTGCAAATCAGCTTTTGCTGACATGTTAATTTCCATTCTTCCCTTTGAGCCCCCTTGCGGTATCTCAAGGGATACACATCATTATTCAAAAGAAATCCTTGCATAAGAAGCACCAGTTATTTAACAAGGCTTTAAGCACGAAGAAGGAATGATCTGTTAAAAAAGAAAACTGTTAATAAAAATAATTTCCCCTTCCTATGTTACAATCTACTGTTGGTTAGTCTAACCTGGGTATTCAGAAAGGTGTGTGAGAGAAAGGCAGTGACACCTTTTACAGGGAATAATAAAAAAGTCCAGGTGATCAATCTTGCTCCAGGCAAGGATAAAATCCCTTGAACTGAAACATAACAATCCATCAGGCAGACAGAAATATTACACACCTTATCTCTTGAAGTAATATGCTTCGGAGCTAAGATTCCTAATTTGTCTTCCCTTTGCTGCCTGTCAGGCATCAGATCTGTCATTCACGCAGTTACTCTCCAGAAGTAGAGCGAAGCTCTGCACATCTCCATCGTCAGAGAAGATTTGTATTTTTCAGCTAATTTCCATTGTCACATAATGGCTTCTATTTTTAAATTCCTTCCCTTCACCTCCCCACAGAAACACACATATTCATTGGGACAGGCAATAAATCCCACTTAACAAGAAAATTATCAATGCCACATGCTGATATGATGTCATTCTATGATTTGGTAGAAGCAGTCTAAACACGTGTTTAGAGTGCTTTTAAAAACAATATGATAAAACAAAACTGGGTCAAAATGTAGTTTTCAAGATAAAAGCAAGATGACCAAGATAAAGCAAGATGAATATTAATCCAATGTTATATTAATTGCATTTCTTATTATTTCTTTGGAGTTCAAATTCAAAGTGAGTATTGACATTCATTGCTTACAAATAAGAGTCTGGCTACACCACAAAAATAATCTAGTTACAATACAGATTAATCAGTCCCGCAGATGCCCCAGATTCACCCCACTAGCACCTCACATGCCTGTGATACTCAGCACTGAATTCATATTGCTGTCCCCACGCTCCAAATTTGGATCAGCAACACTTTGTTATCCCTTCCTCCAACACAGAAATCATGGAGCAGTGAGCTGGATCAAGCTTGAAAATGTGACTATGGCAGATGGAATGGGAGTCCAGGTTTGGTGCTGCTGGCAGGAGAAGATTCAGATGGAATTGAAGGCACAGAAACAGTGGAGCCAAGAGTTTAACTGGGCTTTGAAATGTGGTTGTGGAAGGTCTAAATTGAAGTTAAGGGTTGGTGCATCTGACAAGGGAGGAGAGTATCGGGACAACAAAATGCTTGCCACCCAACAAGTCCTGCCCCTTTGCTCCAAAGCCTGACCTAGATTGTACACATTGTCATCCCTCCACATTTCTGCTTTTGCAATTTGCAGATGTGATTATTCCTAAATTTGATTACAAGTGTTTTATGTGTCTCTAGGTCCTCTCATGTTTCCCTATGGTCAGCTTCCTTCAGTCATGCTGGAGAAGAAATCTCTAAGAACCTTTATGTCCTACAAAGCAATTATATGTTCAGCTTCCAGCAGAGGTTGACCATAAACTTTCTGGAAAAGTTAGAAAATCCTAGATAAGTGTTCTCCCAGGTTAAAAATTATCAATTCTTTTATTCACAGTTTTTCACTTTTACAGGAATCTTGTACAGAAGCTATTGGGAAAGGCTGAGTGTTTGTAGCAAAGTGAAGCAACAGACTAGATTTTCCTGGAAACTGCAGAACAAGAAGTGAGTTTTGGTATCACATTAGAGTCTCAAAGAAGTGCTTTCACTGCTAAAAGGGCTGCACGTTGTATGACAAGATCAAAGCAGGTACATGCTGAGTACAATGGCAGTGTACAGGTCCCAAGTGATCTAAAATAATTCTTCAGTTTGAGATCAACACTGTCCTTCAGACGGCATAGACAGATAACATCTTCAAAGTAACAGTGATGTAACTGAAGTACTCTTCTTGAGGAAATCCAGCATGTCCCTTCTTTTCCATCTTTTAATTAACCTTTCAAAATACTTTTATTCTACCTGGCTTCCTATTTCTTTTGATGCTGGCTCTTATGACTGGAATGTGTTTAAAGTATAATGCATATTCTTTATCATTATAGTGGGGGTCCGGTGGCGCTGTGGGTTAAGCCCTTGTGCTGGCAAGGACTGCTGACTTGAAGGTTGGGTTGCTGACCTGAAGGTTGCTGGTTCGAATCCAACCCAGGGAGAGCGTGAATGAGCTCTCTCTATCAGCTCCAGCTCCATGTGAGGACATGAAAGAAGCCTCCCACAAGGATGGTAAAAACATCAAAACATCCGGGTGTCCCCTGGGCAACATCCTTGCGGACGGTCCAGTTCTCACACACCAGAAACGACTTGCATTTTCTCAAGTCGCTCCTGACACACACACAAAAATCATTATGGTTTGTTGAATGCCTTAATTTTAAAAAGTTACTCATCCAGATTGTGAATGTTAGGTGAATAGAGGATGTTCAGTGTGGCATCAGGTTTAGGAACAAAAAGCAATCCTGTGACATATTAAAACAGGAGCGGGCAAAATATGGCACTCTAGATGTTCCCAGACTGCAACTTCCTGCATTCCTTTAGTGGGCTGATGGGAGTTACAGTTCAACATCCCCAGACTCACATTTTGCCCACCTTGCCTTAATGTTTCAAATTTTTATTGCAGCATTTTTATTGCAGCCCATTCCAAAAAGACCTCAGGTCTAATTCCTATTTAATATTCCTCAAACACAGTTTCAGAAGAGGGAAGAACATATTTTATATGCTGAACAAGTGAACATACTCCCCTCAGTAAGCATTTTGCCATTTGGTTGAATTCTTATCTTGAAACAGTAAATTCATTTTTCATTCCCTTCTCTATTCTAGTTCAGATTCGATAAAGGTGTTCAGATAATGGTTCAGGTTCGGTTTTGGTTTAGGGCATTACAGTTCAGGTTTTACAGAAGCAAACTGAAGCAATATAGTTGAAGGCAGCAAAGAAGGAGAAGATCAAAGACACAGGAGTCTAAGAGCAGAACATATAGAAGACTGAAAAAGAGGATAAGGAAACCACGTTGAAGAACAGAGCTGAGGCATAGGAGCTGGCAAAAGAACAAAAGCTGTAAAGAGGCCACGAGGGGCAATATAAACTATATGCAATGTTAAGGACAGAAAAGCCCTAAGATTAATTTATTCTTCTTGTGAAAGCTAATTTGCTGCATTAATGTTGTGAAATGGTTTGCCCTTTTGTCTGTGCTAACCCTATTCAGCAAAGGATTCAGCATTTGCTGAATGTGACAAAGGCTTGATAGAATAGCATGATGGAGCCCACTTGAGTTCAACAGGCGTCCATTGTTAATTAGAAGCTGTGCTCCATTCCATGCAGCCAAATATACTGGCAATTAGGAAAAGGGGTGCCTTGTACCTGAAAACACAGAAAAATTGCACACTTCCTTCAGAAACCTGCATTGATTTATCTCTGAGTTGCTTTCACATACAAAAACAACAACCATAAAACTTTATTTCTAGGCTGTCCTCTTTCCCCAGAGGGACTCAGGGCAGTTAATGGCAAACATTCAATGCCACAAGTACTTCACTTAATATCAAAAGTATACAATGACAATAACATACTTATTATAATAAAAATTCCAAATAAGAAACAATAAATTAAAACATAACCCTCAGTAAAAACATTATTGCACAGAGTGAGCATATACCTGGACCGAACTAATGACCAAGCTGCAGAAAATGTTCAATATTTTTTGTAGTTTCACTTATACCATAGCTGCTATGGGGTGACGACTATGTTAATTCTCCTCTTCTCTGTACACTAAGGTGCATACCATAGATGCGTCTTTAACTGTTTCTTAAAGGAGAGGAGGGTGGGGGCCATTTTTATTTCTTTAGGGAGGGAGTTCCAGAGGCGGGAGCTGTTAATGAAATTGTTTTGATATTCAGGAATGCAATAGTTAAATGCATAGAATGGAAATGTATTCCTAGAGCGGAGCAGTTGAGGCTTCCGAAATGTGACAGGATATTCGTTAAGTTTTTAGATAGCTTTGGGATGTGGTAGGTTGCTTCTCATGCGGGCTTGTGAAGAAGTCGGAGGTACAACAGCTAAGGTCCAGCAAATTGTGTAAATATTATATAAATAACTGCAATAAAGTTCAAGCCACTGTTTCAGCTGACAACTAAGAAATCTGGATTTTGTTCCATGTGTCTGAGCAGTTTTGCCAGTACATCGGAGGAGAGGAATTGAGACCAACAGGTGATTTAGTCTCAATTAACCATTTCCTGATAGGAGCAATCACAGAGAAGGCCCCCTCTCTCATTCCCAACAGCTGCACTTGTGATGGGGGTGGGACCGAAAGTGACCGAGGTGGTCTATACAGGGAGATGCGATTTGACAATGATAGCTTTTTCTCCATAAGTACAAGATTCCAAGAGCCATACAGTCCAGTCCCCTGCCATGTGGGAACAACCAATCAAGGCACTCCTGACAGATGGCCATTCAAATAATTTTTAGCCGTCCGTAATCTGGTACAAGGTGAAAGGAGATGAGATAGATCGATCAATAGTATTTCAGCATTCAGATTTTGAATTCACCGTGGGTTTTTTTTATTCTGAGACACAATTTTTTCCCATATAAACATTTTATTCTATGGGATGCACTTAGAATTGCAGGAGGTGGAATGGTGGAGGTCGAGAAAACAAGAGCCGAAGCTATGGGAGGGGAGAGCAAGAGTGGAGGCGGCGGCGGCAGCAAAGACATGAGGGGCATCTGCTGCAGCCTGTAGACGAGAAGAAGCCGTGTGGCCAGGAGCAGCAAAGGAGAGCAGCTGGCAGCAGCAGTGAGGAGCAGCAAACTGGAGAGAAGAAGCCACATGCATCAGCCAAACCAAAAGTGGGAGCATGAAATGCAACAGTAGCTCCTTTTTAAAGGCTAAAAAAGAGGAAATCACTCAGAGGCAGGGCAGAGACATTGGGTGTGGGGTTGAGGAGGCTTTCCACGGCTGGCCAGGACAGCAAGTCTTGTGTTGCGAAGCCAAGATAGGTTTTTTCGTGTCAGGAGCGGCTTGAGAAACTGCAAGTCACTTTTGGTGTGTGAGAATTGGCCATCTGCAAGGATGTTGCCCAGGTGACACCTGGATGTTTACCATCCTGTGGGAGGCTTCTCTTGTGTCCCTGTATGGGAAGCTGGAGCTGACAGACGGGCGCTCACCCCACGCCCCAGATTTGAACTGCCGACCTTTTGGTCAGCAGTCCTGCTGGAACAAGGATCTAACCCATTGTGCCACCAGGACCTCCTGGCCATGATGGTAAAGTGTGGTGAGGACAGGCACATGGTGGGGAGCTAGAATAAGTCACTTTCTACAGCCCTTTGTTCCCCCTCATCACCCAGCAGCACTTCTAACCAGAAGTCTCTTTAGCCATTCTAAAGCAGGGGTCCTCAAACTTTTTAAGCAAAGGACCAGTCCACAGTCTTTCAGACTGTTGAGGGGCCGAATTATCATTTTTTAAAAATACGAACAAATTTCTTTGCACACTGCACATGTCTTATAGTGCAAAGAAAAGAACAACAACAATGAAAGAACAATACAATCTTTAAAAATAAAAACAATTTTAACCAACATAAACCTATCAGGATTTCAATGGGAAGTGTAGGCCTTCTTCTGGCCAATGAGATAGTCAAGTTAATTAGGATTGTTGCTGTTGCGTGCCTTCAAGTCATTTCAGACTTTGGGCAAACCTAAGTCTAAGAGTGAGGGTGGGGGCCAGGTAAATGACCTTGGAGGGCTGCATCTGTCCCCCAGGCCTTAGTTTGGGGACCCCTGTTCTAAAGGAAATTTTAAGTGTATTTTTTCTTAGAATTAAAGTTAAAAATCAAGGTGCATCTTAGAATCTATGGCAACCTAGCATTGATGAAATGCAGTACAGGCAGTCCGCAAGTTATGAGAAAGATAGGTTCTGTAGGTTTGTTCTTAAGTGGAATTTGTATGTAAGTTGGAACAGGTACATTTTAAGTGTAACTCCAGCCATATATATAAGCTTTGGATAGCATAGGGAAGAGTTAACACCCCTGTGGTGTTTTGTTTTGTTTTGGATTTTTTGCTGTCTGTGCCGCTGTTCAAAAGATTTCACCTTGCTCTTTTTCTGTGATCATTGGAAGTTGAAAAATTTTACTTGCTGTGGAAACAAGGATTTGTGATAAACTTCAGTGGAGACCTTTTCCCCATGATAACTCTTTCAAAAGTGAATTTCCCTTCCTAGAGGTAGGTTTCTTTCACTTCCTGTTGTCTCACCCATTTTTAACTTTGAGTTGTTTGCAAGTCAGATGTTTGAAACTCAAGGACTGCCTGTAGTTCATCCACCTTCCAATATTCTTCGTATGTTCCTAACTCAACTGAATTGAAAGAAAAGCCTTTAAAAAATAAGAATTTTACACAAAATAAACATTAGAAAATATTATATACTTTGCTCCCTTTTCAGTATAATTTTTAAAAAACATAAATGTACCCACAGTGCCCTCTTCTGGGAAGATATTAAAACTTCAAAACAGTATAAAACAAAAGGACAGGTTGCTTACCTGTAACCATGTTTCTTCGAGTGTACTCTGTGAATTCACACTAATGGAGAGGCTGCGCCTGCGCAGGTCCCAACGGAAACTCTTCCCAAGCTGAAGTTTAAATTTTGGCGGTAGCCACGCCCCTCCGTCCCCGGAGGGCATATAAGGCAGCCCTCGGCGTCTGCTCTCCAGTTCCTACGCCGCAAAGGCAACGAGAAAGGAAGAGGGTTTGCCAGAGGGGAAGGAAGGGCGGGCTTGTGTGAATTCACAGAGTACACTCGAAGAAACATGGTTACAGGTAAGCAACCTGTCCTTTTTCTTCGTGTACTCTGTGAATGCACACTAATGGAGACTAGCAAGCTTAGGTCTCGGAGGCGGGCTAAGCAAACCCTGACAACGAGAAAACTGTCCAAACATATGTTTATTAAACATGAAAACATCAAAGAAAACCCTGGTCCAAGGACCCATTAAGGTATTGCATCAAACACACGCCAAACACCGAAGGCAGTACGGTCAGGCATGATATAACCCTTTAAGAGCACATGTGAAAACAGGAAAACATCATTCCCCTAAGGGGGAAGGCAATAGCAATAAGGCACGGATCATCAGGAGAGTAGTGCAAACATGTACCAAACAGGAAAAAACAACAAGAGGGTCGCATGAGAAAAAGCACCCACATAGAAGTCATAAATGCAGAAGGTTAGGACAAGCATGAGGATAAAACCGCCCTAGCAAAGGCGGCATCCTTCAAAGTCTTTTGGTCTAACCTGTAGTGAGACACAAATGTAAGGGGGTTAGACCAGATCGCTGCCTTGCAGATGGAGTCCAGGGAAATGCCCCTTAGGAAGGCAGTCGACGTGGAGAGACCTCTCGTCGAACGCGGGCGGACCGACGGGGGAGGAGGTCTTTTGGCTAGTTCATAGGCCAGTTCAATGGCCTGAGCAATCCAGTGTGAGAGTCTTTGAGAAGAAATAGGATTGCCCAGTTTATCTGGGGCATGGGCCACAAAAAGTTTTGGGGTCTTTCGAATGTCCTTAGTACGGTCTCGGTAGAACAGAAGTGCTCTACGCACATCAAGGAGGTGCAGTCTCCGCTCAAGGGGAGACGAGGGGTCTGGGAAGAAAGCGGGAAGGACAATGTCCTGGTTAAGGTGAAAAGCAGAGACCACCTTGGGAAGGAAGGTGATGTCCGGACGGAGAACGGCGCGGTCGTGATGAAAGCGGAGGTAGGGTTCATCGACCCGAAGGGCTGCCAGCTCCGAGGGTCTGCGCGCTGAGGTTATGGCCACCAAGAAGGCAACTTTCCAAGAAAGGAGACGTAGGTCGGTCGAGGCCAAAGGTTCAAAGGGAGAAGCAGTGAGCTGGGAAAGGACAAGCTCGAGGTTCCAGCCTGGGGTAGGAGGTTGGGCCGGTGGGCAGATGTTGTTGTATCCTTTTAAGAAGGTCTTGACGAGGTGATCAGAAAACAATGATGGTCTACCATGTTGCTGAAAGCACCATGATAGAGCGGCCAGGTAAGATTTCATAGAGGCAAGAGAAAGCTTTTGTTCTGCTAGAGACATAAGGAAGTCCAGCACAATCGGTACCGAGGTTGGGAAAGCAGTGATCCCTCGGGAGCGAAGAAAGGAACGAAAGCGAGAGACTTTATAAGTGTAGGCCCTGGTTGTAGCCGGCTTGTGAGCTGCGCGGAGGACCTCTTGTAAGTTCTGCGGGAGGGAGGTCAGGCGAGAATCCTCCAAGCAGTGAGATGTAGAGAGGGGAGATCCGGATGCAGAATCTGGCCGTTTTCTCTGGATAAGAGGTGTGGTAGGAGAGGCAGAGTGAAGAAGGTCGCCTTGGAAAGATGAAGAAGAGCCGGGAACCACGGTTGACGAGGCCAGGCTGGCGCTATCAGGATCGCCGACATCGGTACCGATCGGAGCTTCTGGAGGACCTTCGGTATCAGAGGAAAAGGCGGAAAGAGATAGATTGGTTCCGCCGACCAGTCCAGAAGGAAGGCGTCTCCCAGGCAGCCTGGAGAGGAGGACGGGAGAAGTCTTGCCCCGTACCGAGGCAGCTGAGCGTTCTGGGGAGAAGCGAAGAGGTCTAGGGTGGGGAAACCCCATTTGAGAAAGAGAGAAAGAAGAGTCTCGGGGTCGAGCATCCACTCGTGGGAGGAAGTCGTCATTCTGCTGAGGGCATCTGCCAAGTCGTTGTGGATCCCGGGAAGGTGAGTCGCCGAGATTTGGATGTTGTGGGCTATGCACCAATGCCACAGTTGGGAGGAGAGAAGCATCAGCTTCCTTGAGCCCGTGCCGCCCTGTTTGTTGATGTAGAATACTGCTACTGTGTTGTCTGACTGTACGAGGACAGATCTTTGGGAGATCAGGCGGGAGAAGGCTTTCAGAGCCTTGAAGATAGCAAGGAGTTCGAGAAAGTTTATGTGATTGGCCTTCTCGGAGGGAGACCAGAGGCCCCGAACAGTGAGGCCCTTCATGTGGGCTCCCCAGCCGAAATTGGATGAGTCTGTGGTTATGGTGATCGAGGGAGGAACCGAGTGAAACGGAAGACCCCTGCAGACGTTGGAGAGGGACTTCCACCAGAGAAGCGACCGACGAACATGAGGCGGGATCGAGAGAAACCTCGAGTTGGGGTGGCGAAATGGCTTGAAAACATCTATGAACCACCTCTGCAGGGACCGGAGACGGAGCCTGGCGAACGGGGTCGTGAGGACTGTGGAGGCCATGTGGCCCAGCAGTATTTGAATGGATCGAGCCCGAACTCTTCGGTGGGTCTCGCAGAAGATGATTTGATGACGGAGAGCTAGAAACCTGTCGAGCGGGAGCGAGACAGTCTGAGCGATTGAGTCGAACAGGGCGCCGATGAAGCGGATCTTGTTCGACGGGTTGAGGTGAGATTTTTCGTGGTTTAGCTGGAGACCGAGAGAATCTAGAAGAGAGAGGGTGTAGTCGACGTGTCGACGGAGTAGGACAGGGTCGGATCCGACCAGAAGCCAGTCGTCTAGATAGGGAAAAACTGTGATCCCCTGGAGCCGGAGGTGGGCAGCCACGACAGCGACGACTTTGGTAAAGACCCTTGGGGCGGTAGCGAGGCCAAAGGGCAAAACGGTGAACTGGTAGGTTTGGTCGAGGACCTTGAAAGAGAGGAAGCGCCTGTGGTTTTCTCGAATCGCCACGTGGAAATAGGCGTCTCGGAGGTCTATAGACACGAAGTAGTCTCCGTGGTGAAGCATCGGGAGGATGGAGGCGATGGAGACCATCCTGAACTTGGTTGGGCGTATGAAGACATTGAGCATGCGCAAGTCTAGAATTGGGCGGAGGCCCCCACCCCTCTTCGGGACCGTAAAGTACCTGGAGAAGAAGCTTTGAGGGTCCTGTGCCGATGGAGAAGGCCGAATAGCCCCTTTGGCGAGGAGAGCGTCGACCTCTGCGAGAATTTCTTGAGAGGGGTTGGAGAGAAGGACCTGACCGGTGGGAGGGAGTTCTTCGAATTCTAAGGCATAGCCTTCTTGGACAATTTTTAGAACCCAGGCATCTGAAGTAATAGATTTCCACCGGTGAAAGAAGGGAGCCAGGCGGTCTATAAAGAGACCATGAGGTTGATTTGGTGGAGGAGAGGGGTGCGGAGGAGTGAGAACGACATCGGTACCGGAGAAAGAGTCTTTGGAAGGAGAGATGGCATCAGGAACGCCGGATAGGTTGACCAGCGGTGGGGGTGGCCCGGCCGCGCTGTCTTTGAGGTTGTGCGGCCCGACGGGGCTGTTGGCGATTTTGGTTGTTCGATACCGAGGGACGTCTGAAAGATTGCTGGCGGTAAGAAGGAGGCGGGAAGCGTCGAAAGCGTTGAGGAAACCACTTGGTGCGGTGAGCCTGGGGTTGATCGCCGCATTTAGTGGCTAGAACTTTAAAGTCATGGTTGGTTTTAAGCTTGTCATCGGTGCCAGCATTAAAGAGGCCCATGGCGTCGAAGGGGAGGTCCTCGATGACCTGCCTCGAGGAAGAAGATAAGCCGGAAGATCTCAGCCAGGCGTGGCGGCGAATGGCAATGGCGTGGGCGATCATCTTGCCGGCCGTGTCGCCCGTATGCTTAGCCATCTGGATTTGATGATGCGCTAACGAATCGGCCTCTTGTTGGAGGGTGGACATGACCGACCGGTCTTCGTCGGACAACTTCGCGAAGAAGGGCTGAGCTTTTTCCCAGAGGATCTGCTGGTACGCCCCCATACAGGCCCCATAGTTCGCCATTCGACAAAGTAGAAGGGCTCCGGAGTAGAGCTTTCTGCCGACCGCGTCGAATCTTTTACCCTCTCTGTCTGCAGGGGTAGTGGATTCACGACCGGAGGACTGAGAGGCCTTCACGACCATGGAATTCGGGTCGGGGTGGTGTTTAAGCCATTCTAAGGTGTCGTCATCCGTACGATACCAAGACTCGATTCTCTTCGAGGTAGGAGGGATCGAGGAGGGGGTTTTCCACGAAGATTGGATAACATCGAGGAGATAGGGTAAGAACGGCAACAGCGTGGCTGGAGGGGCCTGGGCTTGGACCCGTTTGAAAACCGGGTCAGTTACTGCTTTGGAAGTCTGTTTAATTTCTAAACCCAGGGCATCAGCCATTCTAATCATTTGCTCGGAGAAAGCCCGAATGTTGTCGGTAGGCGAAGGAGGATCCACCTCATAGGCATCATGGGGAGGAGAGAGATCGAGGCCTAAGGATACCACCGAGGCCGAGAGAGCAGAATCCGGGCGATCAATCTCTATCTCATCGTCCCCAGCCCCTTGAGGGGACTGGGGGGGAGATGACAACACAGTCTCTGGTGGCGGCACCGCCTCAAGAGCAGGAGCTATCTGCAGCCGAGTTTGTTTGGAGGCCGAAGCCTGGACCGCTCGAGCCAGGCGAGTGGTTTGTCTACCCCGTTCCGGTGTCGAGGTCGGGGGGAAAAGCTGCTGACGAGATGAACGATGAGAAGCAGCAGGTCGAGGAGATGGGACCCTGACCACTGTCTGAGTGGAGTGGTGGGGTGAGTCCTGCAACTCGCCGTCCGAGAGTTGGTGAGGAGAAGGCTGGCGAGGTCGCTGAGCGGGAGCGATCGGAGAAGACCTTCTAGAAGAAGTTGCCGAAGAAGGGACATCCATCTTGGAGGAGGCAGAAGAGGAAGAGCGTTGGGTTGCCCTCTTCTTAGCGAGCGGTTGTTTTGATGGAACCCTCAGGGATTTACCCGGTGTGGGAGGGATCATTGCTGAGTCGGATTGGGTCCGACGAGCTTCCTCATGAGCCCTTTTAAAGGCGATCTTCATCGCGGAGGTCGATGGAGGAGCCCCGAGCTGGGATCGAGCCGAGGAAACGGAAGCTACCGAGCTCGACGTCGAGGAAGGACCGACCCGACCAGAACGTGTCGACACCGTGGCCGTGGTGAGAGTGCACGGTGGTTTAGCGGCCTTGGACGACCTGGAGGCTCTGGACGCCTTAGACGAGACCGAAGGGGCTTTAGCCGCTGAAGACGACATCGATTCCGGGTTAAGCGGCGACTTCGTGCCCGAAGTCGACGGAGCGGGTTCAGGAGCGAGCGATTTTTCGTAGAGCGCCGCTCTAAGCCTCGCGGCTCTATTTTTTCGAGCCTGGGCCGTTAGGGCCAGGCAGAAACGGCAGGTACCGACGACATGTGCTTCTCCGAGGCAGTAGAGGCACTTGGCGTGGCCGTCGGAGTCAGGAATTTTAGCGGCACACTGAGTGCAGCGCTTGAAGCGAGTCGTAGACATGAGAATCCGAAGTGAACCTTGCGGCGGAAAAAAAGGAACTGGAGAGCAGACGCCGAGGGCTGCCTTATATGCCCTCCGGGGACGGAGGGGCGTGGCTACCGCCAAAATTTAAACTTCAGCTTGGGAAGAGTTTCCGTTGGGACCTGCGCAGGCGCAGCCTCTCCATTAGTGTGCATTCACAGAGTACACGAAGAAAAATGATAATTCTAACACAGGTGGATTTCTGCTAATGCAATGGGACCTTCCTCTTTTTAATGTTTTTTGAAACCCCTAAATCTCTGACTAGACATGGGACAGAAGGGCTGCAAAAGGAGAGTAACTTCTTCCATTAAGTGGTACAGTTCTGCTGGCAAATGCTATATAGTTGGGCTTTCCCTATCATTTGTTCCTCAGCATCTAGCAGAAGCAACTGTATTAACTCATCTGAACAACACACCTTTAGTGTTGCTAGTGGCGACAGAAACCTCAATGAAATGAAGCTAAATCAATTCATGCAGTTCTGTTATTACTGAAGACACACATGAGGACCACTAATTATGGTTTGTAGAACAATACTTCTCAGGCTATCTGATGTGGTGGACTGGCAATTATTATTTTTCCAAAATGCCAGGGATCCACACTAAAAGAACAATTTATACTCACCCATGAGACTGTCATTTTCCATCTAGAGATGATGAACATCCTAATTGTGGATTATGCTCCACACCATCTCTGTAGGAAGGAACAACTAAACCTTTTGGGTCTATCCCAAGAGGGCCATCCTCCTTATAAGGTCAGTTATGTGACACCTTGATGCTCTGGTCAGAAAGACTAATGAGACCTGAAACCTGTTAATGTCATTGCTAGACAACATACAGGGCATCTTTGTGGTCATGGGAACAAGCCTGATGGCTACAGGCTTGCTCCATTCCTGTTTTTCTGGCCATAAATTCTGCTGGGAATGGGATGTCAGCTCAAGGGAGTAAAACCCCACTGCATTAAGGCAAGTCAGAGTCCTGGGGTTCAGGAATCTGACCACATATACTGATCCTTGAGGCCTTGATTTCCTTTTCAATAAAATATATGGAAGTTTCCAGTTGAATGAGCTTATATATCCTCATAAGAGGATAATTCTTCTTTCTCGGAATCATAGATGTCCCCCAACTCCTCCACTCGCTAGTTCCTGTCAGTTATGTGGGTGTTCCCCTCTTCTTCCACTGCTTCTCCACTAAACCTCTTGGATGATAGGAAGTCCAGTGCCAGTTCCTCTTCTATTAGATCTAGGTCTGCAGACACTAGTGCTAATATTTTGCACTTGTTGAGTGCTTCCCCAGCAATGTGGCCGTGGGCCTCAGATTCCACCTCGTGGTGTTCTACAGATGCAAAAGTCCCCGTATAGTCTGTCCCAAGTTCACCAGCAGCCACTTTATTAGCTTGGAGAAGGAAATGGAATCCTTAGAAGTCTCAAGAGCCATGGAAAAGGAAAGGATGGTTGACTGCCCTATTCCCTGCTAGTCCGCCCCCCCGCCCCTGCCCTCGGGGGTTCTGACAGCCTCCAAGGCAGGCATGGGAAAACTTCATCCCTCCAGGTGTTTTGCAACTCCCACAGTTCCTAACAGCCAGTAAACTGGCTAGCATTTCCAAAACACCCGGAGGGCCAAGGTTTTCCCATGACTGCTCTAAGTTCATGCTCTGTCAAGACCTGATCGTAGCACTGGCTGGTTTAAGTAACAGAGCTAAGCAAGTTGCGGCCTCCTGGGGAACCATGTCCTTCAGTCATGCCATGAAATCTGCAGGGAAGGCATTCATGCTTTATCAGAGTTCACAATACACAATACACCTCCCAGATAGATTGGGTGTCTTTGGGTCCTGGTCCAAGCCCTTTCCACACCTGGTTCCGCTGCTTGAAGTGATGCCTCTTCACAAGAGGACTCTATTATTTATTTATTTGCTCTATTCCTGCCCCACCTTTCTCTACCCCGAAGGGGAGTCAAGGCGGCTGACATAGAGGCAATACAGATATTAACATTAAATTAGATTAAAATCTGATATATTAAATATTTAAAACATTACATTAGAAATCACACCATCCAGTCATAGTCCAGGCCTTTCCATAGTCATTCCATATTTTCCAGATATGTCATTGCACTGCCTTAGTCACTAAAAGCCCAATTCTAACATGCCCCCCTACCTTCTTCCTTCCATTCAACATTACTTGACCAAGCAAGTATCTTGCAGCACCCACCATTTTCCTGGTGCTTCTGGGGCTTGCCTCTCTGACTGATGTACAAGCTTGCATTACCCACCCACCCCCTCACTCTCTGGCCAAGTGGAATACAGCCAAGAGGGGGGTGGGGGAGAACAAAGGAAGAGAGGAGGGAAGGAGGGAGGGAGGGAAGGAGAAAGTTCTGGAGTAAGGCATAAAATCCTAACAAGGTCTTAAAGGAATTGTTTTGTGTGTTTCTTAAATTAGGAAAAAGACAAGACTAAGATAGAAAAAAAGACAAAGATCAGAGCACAGCAAAGGAAACACACATGCATGCAAAGATAAGGCATATCTTGGCCATATAGGAAGAGTGCCTCCACCTATGGGGCTATCCCAAAAGGTTTAAATTGTTCTTGCCAACCAAGAAGGAGCTGGACAGAATCCACAGCCAGGCTGTCCCTCGCTCAACACAGGAAAATTTGTATTCATTGAGCACACTTGTTTTTTGTCTGTAAACTTACCAAGGGGTGGCAGCAAAAGGTTTAGAGCAGGAGTCCCCAAACTAAGGCCCGGGGGCCGGATGCGGCCCTCCGAGGTCATTTACCTGGCCCCCGCCCTCAGTTTTATAATATAATATATTGTATATACATATAATATTGATAATAATATTATAATGTAATATAGTATAACACTAATAATAATACCATATAATAATATTAATTATATATTCTATATTACATATAATATTACTAATAATATTACAGTATAGTGGTATAGTTCAATAGAGTAATATATAATGCTAATATTGTGCTATGCTAATAATATAATATATTGTATGTACATATAATTTGTAAGCCACTCTGAATCCCCTTTGGGGTGAGAAGGGTGTGATACAAATGTAGTAAATAAATGCAGTAAATAAATAATAAATACATTTTAGACTTAGGCTCACCCAAAGTCTGAAATGACTTGAAGGCACACAACAACAACAACAACAACAACAACAACAACAACAACAACCCTAATTAACTCTCTATCTCATTGGCCAGAAGCAGGACCACACTTCCCATTGAAATCCTGATCAATGTATGTTGGTTAAAATTGTTTTTATTTCTAAATATGGTATTGATCTTTCATTGTTCTTGTTGTCGTTGTTGTTTTTGCACTACAAATAAGACATGTGCAGTGTGCATCGGAATTTGTTTGTATTTTTTTCAAATGATAATCCGGCCCCTCAACAGTCTGAAGGATTGTGGACCGGCCCTCGGCTTCAAAAGTTTGAGGACCCCTGGTTTAGAGACCCGTGCCAGTCCATGGACCAACACTTTCAGTAGTGCTAAAGTAAAGGATAACATTTTAGTTACTAAATTTGTCGCAGCCTGAACTGTCCCTGGAATCCACACAGGCTGAATTTGTTTTAAGAGTTCAGAGAAGACAAACACAAAGGTGTTAAGAAATAGTGCTTTAATACAAATTATATGTAAAATCTGTTCATTTTTAAATCTTTACATTGCTCAAAACATTGTGTTTTTTATAAACTTTAACTCAATTACTTTATTAAATATGTTTTGTAACAATGCCGTGTTAGGCTAGGAAAATACATATTGCACATTATGATGAGAATTTAATCTGCTTATATTGGCAAGTATCCAGCAATGTTTTAGACTTTGCCTTAACACTTAATTTCACAAGAAAACAGATTAGTCCTCTTTAATAAACTAAAAGGGGTATTTTACAGATTGGCATTGGTACAAACATCCATGTAAGAGAAATGGAAATGGAAATGTCAAGTTGATAATTTGATCTTCTCCACTCATAAAACCACAAATAGTGCAAATTAAGTCAATATGGAGTTATCACAGCACAGATTTAGCACCCATGGGTGACCCTGGACACCAGTCTCGGAAAAATACAATCTCTACAATGTGTGTGTTTTTTTATCTGTACCAAAGCAGAAGTAAAATGATGGGTAAATCACATAGAAGGGGCTATGCTATATCTACTGGTAGTACACTTATTCAGGTGCACAGAAAATACAAAATTTAGAACCCTAGTATCCTGATTAAACAAAAGGGTATTTACTTCTTTTGGAAACCAACATTTCCAATATTTCACTTGGCAAAAGGAGTGAGCTGGAAGAAACCATTTGATCATTCAACAGTTGGTAGGAAAACAACTTGCTAAGAAGCAAGACATACAATCTGCTATGGAGAGACATTGTCAGAAGTACTGATATGGCAATATGCTGGGAAAAGAAAACACCCATCAGAACCCATTATGGTACACACACCTTGCGGAAGCATGCCTCATTCGACAACATGATTACAAAAATAGTGTACTCAACAGCTTTGGTTTGCATTTCTTTTTACAGTGAAACTTTAGTGGGGCCAGGATCCAGAAAATTATGAAATGAACTCTTCAAACCTACATAAGCATTAAGAGCTTCCCCACATATAAATGGCAAATTGTACCTGAAATTCTTCTATTTCAAAAATAAATTAGTCTCAATGAGGTCATGATGAAGAATTAAAAATCCACTAGGCTAGTAAAGCACTTCAAATGAACATTAACTTTACTAGCCTAGTGGATTTTTAATTCTTCATCATGGGTCACAGCAAAAGTTTGTGCTAAAAAGACAAAACACCCATCCAAAGTGCTTCTGAAGCATTGAGTTCTTTTGCTTTGTTTTCCCTCCTGAAGAAATTGAGTTACTATGAGTATGTTCACCTTTTAGTAGAATGTTTATCCAGAAGCAATCAATTTACTCCAACAATTTTAATTACCTGCATAGCTCCAACGGCTTTGAGATGTACCACTCCACACATTTTATTTGGTTTCCAAATCAGTAATTAGAGGGTAGCATGGGAGAAGACAATTAAAATCTGGGCAACAATACAGAGATAGAATGGGGCTGTTTTGTTTGAACAGAATTTCATATTCCGGGAATTCTAACCTGCTAACTTTCAAAGAAATGAAAACAGTATGAAAATAGAAAAGTTGAAAGTCAAAACACAAAATCTGCCAGGCAAACAGAATCCTACGGTGATATCCCTGAGATTTTTTTATTTGTTTGCCAAAGAGAGTAAGCAAGCCCTAATTGTTTCAGTGATAAATATGGTGTAGTAAACTTAAAACGTGCTCCATGAAACCAGCATTATGAACAATCAGACTGGATAATGTAGTAATAAAATCGATATTTACACATTACAGTTTAAGATGTCAACTAAGTTGTGCCTTACTTTTTCTAAAGTAGAATATGCTTTGCGTTTGTAAGATTTAAAACAAAAATTAAAATAATCTATTGTTGGATAACGAATCTTTTGTGATCGATCAAGAAGCCAGGCAGATACTACTTCATATCCTCTCTGCTACTGGGAGAAATTAGGAGGAGGATGATTTAAAACAGCTATTTGGGGTTGTTTTATACAAGGGCCTCAGATAATGCACTCAAATATTCACTCAAGATACATGAACATTCTGGATAGACTATATTTGAAGAGCAGCTCCTCTCCAAAGATGCTCTAAAAATACTTGTCCATGGGAGTGGTTTCAAGTTACAAGAACACTCAATTCTCAAAGAATATGCAGCCCTTAAACACTACTTGAGATGTGAGTTATTTATGTTTCTGCATAAAAGTTTTTTAAACTATGCTTTCCAAAAAAGGAAGATACTGGAACCTTTGACTCCGTTCAGGTTCACAAAGGTATAAAGGCACTAACTCCAAAAGTTTGCATGTGAGAACTACAAGGAATGTAAATACTTTTATTCAGGTAGATCTCTTGGAGAGGCACCAAAAACAAGATAATATAACAAAAGAATGAAGTGGATGTCTTCAAAATCAGCCATGCAACCTTGAGCGAGATGAGTGGATTTGTGCATTTTCATCTACTAGAAGGCACTTTTTAAAAAAAATTACTGGTTGCAGAAACTATTAAACCCCATATACCCTTGAATGTGCAGTTCAAATTAAAAACACTGTTTCAAAAATCAGCCTTGATGTTAGTGCTGAACACAGCAATGCAATGCCTAGGATGGCATTACAAGCTCTTCAATTATGACACTTCCAGCAGCACATTTTAAGTAAACCAGAACCTATGAATATTTTTCTTACCTGAGCAATAATTTGTATTGTTTTATTGCTAGTGAAACAGGCATTTAAGCTTAGTGAGAGACATTGCACATTCCCTTTTCCTTCCTACATACCTTTTTTCAAGAAATGTAATTAAACTTGTCGGTTCTCTCCAAACACTCTCATTCACAATACAAGAGGTGGTAGCAAAGCAGAATTCCTGGAGCAAGCCACTTGTTCTTGTTCTTAAAAAGCAATTTTAGACTACCAAAGTCTTTATCAGCAATACAAACCATGAAGTTTCACACATGAGAATTTGACTCACATGATGTGCCACTTTACACTGTTATTTCAGTTATGTGAACTGGTAGTCTACCATAGGGTCCCCCTCGCAAAACAAGACTAAGTCTTTGATCTGAGTAAGTGGCTACTGAATCCCAGTACCTGCTATAGGCTAGGAAAGATCAAGATGGTCCTTGTTGTCAGAACAGGTTGTTGCCATGCGTTTTAAGAATTCCTCCATACGAAAAGCCCACCATTCAGATCAAGCCCACCATCTGATCAATCTGTCTCATATAAATGCTCTTCAAAGGTAGTAGGTATCTCCTCTCATCTGGTACTCTATTGCACTGTAAGGAGAAGAGGGCGTTACTTAAGAGTTGAAATCCTGAGTAGTCAAAGCAGGGAAGAACAAAATAGTGGGTTGCAACTCTCAATACCCCACACCACTAGCTCTGCAGGCTAGGACTGCTGGGAAACGTATACCGACAACATATGGAGGGATACACTTTGAAATAAGAAGTAATTTTGAAAGAGACAGGTTCACTGTGACAGTAACACCTGCAAATAGCAAGACTGACTCGGAAAAGGCTCTCGGAATTTGCCTCATATAGAATAATGCAATATTCTGCTCTAGTAATTCTAAGAAAATGCAAAGTTGTAGATAAAACAAATAACAGTGTGCAAGCATTAATCAAAAAGCAGGAAAGGAAGAAGTATGGAGAGCATACTTTATAACACTGAAGGTGCTTGACATAAGGAGAAGCCATCTTTTCTGTTAAGCAGAAAAGCAGAAAATCAATTCACTAAGAGGTCATAAAATGAGGCTATACATTGAGGAAAACCTATAATCACAATGTAGATGCTGAAATAATCTTGCTGTTGTCAATAACCTTGATGGCAGCACTTCATACAGTAATGTATCTTTAGAAAAAGAATTAAACTCGAAGACCTAACACAATACAGCTGATTGATCAAGCATATTGTTAAAACATTATAATATTACAAGCTATTAAACTACTTACACATATTGATCCTCAACCAGAAAGAATAACAGAGGTCTTGGACATCATCTTGCAGCAGATTGCATTTCAGCTTGTGCTAACATTTTCATATTAGAAGTATGTTTTTTTGTTCTCTATAGCTAGCACCTAGAATATTTATTTATTTATTCATTACAATACTTATATCCCGCCTTTCTCGCCCATTGGGGACTCAGGGTGGTTTAAACTGTTTTCCTAATATTTTACTTCAAAATAGTTTAATAAGAAGTGGAATTTCCTGTACAAGACAGCAGAGATTTTGACAGAGTCTGATAAACACACATACTCTCAAACTATTACTCGTTACTTAAATAATACAGTAGTTTCACTTTCTTTCTTAATTCTAAAAATTCAGGGATTTCCAGAAAACAAGTCATTATTTCTCCATGCCTTCAAAAATAGCCTCAGCTAAGGATAGCATATCTCCTCTGAATGAATGCCTGGAAAAGGTAATGGGCTGGATGAGGAAAAATTAATTGAAACTGAATCCAGAGAAAACAGAGGTGCTTACATTACACCAGTACTTACATTAGAAGTGGAGTTGACTGCTCTTAGTTCGTTAGGCTTTAATTTTTCAGTTTTATCTTGCCACAGAGAAACACGAAGACGCTTATCCAACGAAACGATGTGGCCCTCTGTAGTAAACATGTATCTATTGCCTGATTTGTGCACTGGGTTTTCTTCATCGAACAGCTGAAACAGGAAAACCTATATTAATTCTTGATTGTGCCATGTCGCTGATATGACAGTAATGATGTATCAACATGCTTTTTTAAAACAGATCTAGTGGCAAACAATACAATAAAAGACATTTAAAATATTTTCATAATATAGCACTGTTAGAACACAAGGGTTTGTCAGTATAATGTAAATGCTACATTTTACAAAGTATCAACAAAATGCAGCTTGAATCATTTCAGAGAGGCTACAATTTGTGAATAATTATGGTTCTAGCAAATAAGCCATTTTAACAAAAAAAAACTGGAAGCAGCAGCACTATAAGATACACACCAAAAACAAGTATTTACACGTCTCACTGAGAAAAAAGCTTTCCATCCGATCTTCTTTGGACTTCTCTATGACATGGTGAAGAGTAGCATAACCACATCTGAAAGACATGTTTGGACACATTTATTGTTCATATTTGTAGCCTTATACACTATGATTTTTGCTACTAAGACCAAGAAATTAAGCTAATATTCATGCAGAGATATCGTAAAATGTGCTGTTGTTTGAAATTTCTTTAGTTTCCCATGAAGATAGTATCCCTGTTACTAGATAGGAAAACCAAAGCAATGAAGATAGTAGAAACATAGTTTTCAAGCTGAAGTATATTTCTCAACTATACCACCACATGCAGCACAATTCAAAATGAAGTTTCTTTACAATTCAACAAAAGAATTTCACTAGAAATTAGTGAGCTATAAGCAATGTCAATATGAGTTTGAAAACTAACTTTGCTTTTGTATATTTCTCCAGACTTTGAAGAATATCCATTCCCACATGAAGATAAAAAGGATTCTTTGTGGCCTGCAGAAAGAAAAGAAGCAAATAAGGAACTGAGCCATAGCACACACAAATACAAGTCAGAACCTCTATGGAAAAGTGGACAATCCATTCTAGTGAGTTGTTTCTGGTTAGAAAACAAACAATGATCTGAAACTACAACTTGTACCTCGCAATCTCATGGGTTTTAAAAGTGCTTTTAATTTAAGAAGTGTGTCACCTTGTAGGAAGGAAAGTGAAGGAACACACCCAATACTCACTCTAGGATACATTTAATTGCCAAATTGTTTGGCAACTCTGAATCTAGAGTAATAAATGCTCCTTTAATTAAGCAGTCTGTGTTAATAAGTAAAAAGGCAATCTGTATATTTCCTGAAAGCCTGATCCATTTCAGAATTTTGCCAAAACACATTTGTGGTTAATCAGAAAGAACAAAACAGCTGTTCAGAAGAAATAGCACAAGCTTTGTTATTATAATGATGGAAGGTGGATGCAAATTGCAGTAACAAAAACAAAAGGGGAGAAATGTCCCTCAAAGTCACATGGTCTTCCTGGTTACTACTAGACAACACTCCAGGGCATGGGACCTTAGACACTCCCATCTCTAAAACTGGATGGACCATAATACACAAATCTAACTGACTTTGGGGTACAGATTCACACTGAACTCTATATACATCATGCTGGCACAACTGAGTTCTAAGCTGACCAATGTATGCCTTTTTTGCCCTGTCAAGACTGACTGAGGATCTAACCACAACTGCCCAGAAAATAGATCTAAAGCAACTTCTGTATAGTCTGCACCAAGTGCCTCCATCTGCATTTCACAAAATTCACACGACACAAATACTATTTCTCAAGGTCCCCACACCTCCCAAAACAATTAAATACCTGATAAAGAAGGTATGTAGATTCTACTAACTCTGGCCTGAGAGGATAAAAGAGGACATCAGGTGCCTGTAACTGCCAGTTGTACCTCTCTGGAAGAGCTCCGTATCGTTTCCATATTGCATAATAAAATGCATGGAGACAAATAGCATCTTCGACGTCACCTTTTAAAACCTGAAAATATGTAACAAATGCAAAATTCCATGCATAAAACAATAATCCACTTAAACAAAAAATGAAAATGGGGTGGTGGGAAGTTGCAGTAGCATTTTTGAGAGAGATGTAATTTAACATTAGCTTTGTCAATATGAATATGAGTATTCAGAACAAATCATTTGCAGACCACATTAGTCTCACTTGTAACAAGTCAGATGGCAAAAAGTCAGTCTCCCAAAGCCAAGGACAGCACTGCACAAAGTTCATGTAAATGTTACATTTTTTTCCTCACTAAAACGACCTTAACTATAACTGTCCCTTGGATTAAAGGCACTGTGCAAATGAAAATACACAAAAATAGCTTGAAGAGGTGACATAAGCTTTTTTTACAACCTTCTGTGAGGACAGGAAACCTGAAATATTACTGGAAAGGTCAATGCCAAAAAACCTTGGTATCCACCTCATCTCTTCCAGGTATAATATGAGCCTACTCATAGTACAAATAAACAATAACAAAAGCAAAAAGTTCTGAGCTTTTACTTCAGTATACATCATTTTCTTTTTTTGTAGGAACGATTGTCTTTATATTGTGTGCACTATTATCAAACATGAATGATGATATATCCTGGCTTCCAGTAAGAAAGTCCTGTTTTGTAAAATAGACTATACATATATCCCAAGCTTTTCTTTATTATCTCTGCCACTGTGAAATACCTGAAGTCCAGGAAAAAATGCTTGAAGAGAATCAATCCAAGTGTTCATTAACTGTCCACTGAACATATTCACATTAACATAAAGTGGTGGGTCCCCTTCACCTTCATTGCAAGCTTCTCTCCTAAAACAGCAAGCAAGGTTTGATTCAGAACCATTTATCCTTGGCATATACAGTGTTCCCTCGCTACTTCGCAGTTCACTTTTCGCTCCCTCTGTTTCACGGGTCTTTTTGTGGTCCAAGGCACTCTCAGAATGCCATAAAACTTAATGCTATCCAATCAAAAGTGGTATCTATCTATCAAACTAACCAATTAAACAATATAAAGCAACTCATGGAGGACTAGGCCGTGGCGGCGCCTGGCTTTTGCACATGCGCTCTCATCCTGCCCCCTCTTCTGGAAAGGCTTCACTGGCCTAGAAGTTGCAGGTTTACAGCCTTCTCTGTCAAATTGCTGCCCGCCTCACAAAACTAAAACAACTACAGTGCAAAATGGCCTTGCAAAGGAGAGAAAGGCCACCTAACTACTAAATATAAGATATAAATATTAAAATAAATATAGCTTCCCTACTTTGCAGATTTTCACTTATTGCAGATGCTCCTGGAACGTAACCCCCGTGATAAGTGAGGGAACACTGTATATATCTAGTAGGTCTCACCATTATAAGATTTTTCGATCATATAAGAGAAGTTCCATGTTAGAAATATCACATTCTAAAGACTATAATAATTACAAATCCTGAACAAGAGGGGTGATAATATATGCCTAAATACATTTTAAAGGTTTACCAAAGATATCAGGGTATGCTTTGGCTTAAAAAAAAAACAGTGTCAGCCCATTCCAGATACTACAATAAAAATAGTAAATCAACAGCTGTATTTATTATTAGTAGTATAATTATTACTTCTACAACTAATTGCTACATCTTGTACTTCATGAAATACAAGCAAACCGATCTTTCTCCAAAAAAGTTACAATCTCAATAATTTGACACAGAATAACAAAAAGGAAACAAGAAAATGGGTAAAAGAGTATATACTGTATATTAATTCAGTTATACATATTTAATTATAGAATTCCAAAATATAGCTGTTTTAGTCTAGATCAGTATGCAAAAGGGATGTTGCAGCGTCTTTGAGACTAAGAGACAAATGTTGGTAGCACACCTTTTCATGAACTTAAGTCTACTTCATTAGATGCATGAAGCAGCACTTCACCCTTTACATCTAGTAAAGTAAAGGAGCCCCTGGTGGCCCAATGAGTTAAACCCTTGTGCCAGCAGGATTGCTGACTTGAAGGTTGGGTTGCTGACCGGAAGGTTGCTGGTTCGAATCTGAGGAAAGTGCCGATGAGTTCCCTCTGTCAGCTCCAGCTCCCCATACAGGGACATGAGAGAAGCCTCCCACAAGGATGGTAAAATATCAAAACATTCGGGTGTTCCCCAGGCAACGTCCTTGCAGACGGGCCAATTCTCTCACACCAGAACAAAACTTACAGTTTCTCAAGTCATGCCTGACACAAAAAAAATCTATTAAAGTAGACTTATGTTTATAAAGTTTTAAACTATCAACTCCTCTAAATGAGTCCCAAAACTGCTACAACATCCCATTGCATATTTAATTTTGGTTATATAAAAAGACTAAAGCAAATGTGCCAGGTTTCACAAAAACAGAAGGTCTGAGGAGAGATTTGAACAAATAAATTTTAAAGAGACAATTTAATGTGTGGTTGTAAGTCACAAAGGAATTACTACTGCAATACAAAACTCTTACTTTTTATTTATATTTTGTTCAAGTTGAAAACAACACATGAAAGTGACCTACCCTCGCCTTAAATGGTTCTGAATACTCTGATATGCATCATTGAACATCTCTAGATCTTCTTTTTCTCCAAAGAGGATGTAAGATTTCAAAAGATATTCATAGAAGGAGTCTAATCCTGCTCCCAGGCCACTCTGTTTTCCAACCCACTGGCCAGTTTGAATATTTACAACATTGCCTATGATAAAAATCATGAAGTTAAAGACCAGGATAGTTACATATATTTATGGTTTTCATAGGATAATGTTCAACAGATCATCCCAAAACAATTTTAAGTACACTAAAATAACACAGAGAGATTTACTAAAAAAAATGCACATAGGGTACTGGCATAAAAAAATCAATTCATCACACTTAGAGGAATAGTTCTACGGAAGGCACAAGAAGTTGCAGAAGAGTAGTCAGTAAAACATTGTCCCATTTCTGTTCACAAGACCCTTTACTTCATCAGAGCATTCCATTAGCAAAGAGGTAAAAACAGCTATAGAAGATTTTACTGAAGCATTTTTACCACAGTACTAATTACCATACTAATTTGGAGCCTCTGGTCAATTACCATACTTGCGAATTTGAGCCTCATTTTATTGGATTATTTTGATTCAAAAGAGGTGTAATTGTGCAACTCTTTAGAAGTTATTGCTTTTTTTTTTTTTTTTTTTAAAAGACATTCCACTTCTGCTGAATATCAAAACATAGTTATTTCAGATATGCTTAGACCAGAGACAGATAACCAGCATGATCTGGGCATTAAACTAAGGCTTGCTTTAAATGTCACCCAGCAATGAAAACCCACTATTTGAGATTGGGTAATAATCACACTGTCTCAGACTAAGGCCCCTTCTACAAAGTGCTATATTCCAGGATCTGTTCCCAGATTATCTACTTTAAACTGGATTGTATATTTCCTACTATTATCACTATATAAAAGCTTCCAGTATCAGGCTATAAGAAAACTCCACATTCTGGTCTCAATTATGTAAGACATTTGCAAACAAAATGTCTACCTAATAAACCAGTGTCGTTGCTCCTTAAACTCCAGAGAGCTTTTACAGCTCGGCGGGCAACCCATTCAAAAGTTGAATCCCCAAGAAGTCGGCTCAGAATCCCAAATTCCACCAACAAAGAGCCAGCTCCTGCAGTGCAAGTCTCATTATTGCTGCCAGAAGGAACTCCTGTTCTTAGGTTTACCTGCAAAGATAAGGTTTATAAGCCAATTTTTTGAAAAACAAGCTATCATACTCCTCTTTTAAAGTCGTTACTCTCTTCATAATTACAAATAAAAGAAAATGGCTTCTGTGTTTCATCAGTGCTCTGTCATGAAGTTGCATCATATTCCACAGGGAAACTCCCTAAACAGAAGTATTTTAATTAGATGTGTAAACATCCAGATACCAGAAAATCAAGTCAGGCACTGCAAATCCACACCCTGCATCAACCTCATATTGACAAGTTACCATTTAACTCAGCATATATTTTCAAAGCCGCTTCTTCTCAGATGAATTCAAGTGATGGCAGTGGCACATTCAGCTTCCAAGATTGCATGTATTCCCATAAAAAACCAGGGCCTGTAAACATTCTTGTTATAGTAATGCTATTTCTTTCACAGGCTGCTATATAGAGGATTCCCCCCCCCCCCCAAAAAAAACTGTACTCTAATACTCAAATATTTAATATGTAAGACATGTCCAAAGATTAATACTGTGCTGTTACAGAAAGGAGGAGAACGGCTAGCCTGAAAATGTGCTATTATACTATACATACCCGAGGATAAGGAATCCCAGTTTTGGTGTTCTCAAAAGCAGGTAGCAGCCTGACTGCCAGGTCATGAGCCATATGTAAGAGCTCATTATCATAGTCTTTAATACTCATATCACCAAAAGGCTGCCGGGCATCTGTAATTATTATGTGAGCTGAAAGCAAACTTCCCAAGACCCTGTGAGTAAAGAGGTAAGATAGTTTTACAGATATATTAAATTTGTTACTATAAGTAACATAAAAGATCTTAATGTTAGCTCAACTTTAAGAATGAAATTATTCTTCTCGTTGACATAGGCACCAGAGCATCTTAACCGTTTTCCTGAAGCTATTTCCCATCAGATTTGTTTACCAATGCAGCTCATATCTGTTGTTACTTCCGAAGTTTCCTACAGTCACTAACTTAAATAATTCAGCCAGATATTTTAGTTTGTCATACTTATCTTCAATATTAATACATTATAAGGAATTGAGCTACAGTTTTATGGGTCTATCTTATAAGAGATTGCATACTCCCTTCAAATCTGGACAGACTAGAAGTCAATATGCATACATGCCTGTTTTAAATTAATAAAATGTCTCAATACTAATATGTATATTTCTGAATACAATTAAAAGTATGTTTTCAGATACTTTTTCTATATATAAATCCTACTCAAGCAATCTGCTTAGAAAGAAAGATTCATCAATACTCGTTATTTTATATTACCTGGATATAGTAGTAATCGTTTCAAGTACAGGATTCAGCTGAACACATCTAGCCCCAGGTTTGTAAGGAATTTAGCATGCCAAGTTAACCATTAAAAGTCTTAAGACATTGCCAGCTAATATACAGTAATCTTTGAAGTCAGATCACATCTCTTTTTATTGAGACAAGAACAGATAGTATAATGAGTTTATATACTGTCCTCTAGCCTTCAAGTGGACACCCTAAGGCTTTTTGCCTCCCCATTAATCAAAAGCTCTTGCATTAAACCTCTCATGAGAACCAAGCATGAACTTTTGCTGTCGCATCCTACTTTCAAAGAAAAATGCTGGAAGGAAAAGCAGACATACCATAATCAAAACCATTTTTATCTGAACTAACTAAAGGTATGTAAACCCAACACAAACTATAAAACAATTCTGTTGGGGTTTTTTTTTTAGAGTACCTGAGTGCTAATAAATTTATGTAGCATCTGAGGCAGAGTCCCAGAACCTCCACGTATGCTAGACTTTCCCAAACTGGCACCCTCCAACTTTTTAGGATTACAGCCCTCATCATCCCTTATAATAATATCAATACTTGCTGAGGCTAATTGGAATTTCAGTGGAAAATATTCAAGTGTCTCTGTGTTGGGTAAAGTTGGCATGTATAACCAAAAGGTAAATATGTACCATCAACAGACTTTCATCTATTAAAATGAAAAACCCATGCTTTTCATGCCCATATAACCTCCCCAAAGCGTCTTTCAATTGTACCAAAGTTAGAATATGTTTAGGTATAAAAATATAGAAAAGGGAAGAAAATACTACTGCACATTCTCCTTAGACTGCAGAAATTTAGCAACTACTTGTACCTGAGCTTTATGCAGCTGCAGTGAGTAACTAAAATTTCCTCTCACAGAACATGGTACAGGTTGGGCAATACTTACCTAAAATCCTGAAACTGTCCACATGTGTGGCTAAGATGGTGACATCTTTGTTTTCTGATATTGCAATGTACACAAACTTTGTTTCACATTCAAAAGTATTACAAACATTACATAAAATTATCTTCAGACAGTGTATAGGGCACATATAAAACATAAATGAATGTTACAGTAGGAACCTTTTCATTTTGACAAGCAAGAGCCTATATCTATAATTTAATTTCCATGTGGTGGTCTTTTACCAAAAAACACGAATCATTCCCATTATAATTCCCTTTTAACACTTTATATTACTCTATAAAGGTAAAAGGTAAAGGTTTCCCCTGACGTTAAGTCCAGTCATGTCTGACTCTGGGGGTTGGTGCTCATCTCCATTTCTAAGCCAAAGAGCCGGCGTTGTCCGTAGACACCTCCAAGGACATGTGGCCGGCATGACTGCATGGAGCACTGTTTCCTTCCCGACGGAGCGGTACCTATTGATCTGCTCTCATTGGCATGTTTTCGAACTGCTAGGCTGGCAGAAGCTGGAGCTAACAGCGGGCGCACACTCCGCTCCCGGGATTTGAACCTGCGACCTTTTGGTCTGCAAGTTCAGCAGCTCAGTGCTTTAACACACTTTGCCACCAGGGCTCCTCATTACTCTATAAAGGTCCATGTTATTATACTTTTAATACACATTTCTCATATGATGTAAACAGCAAACAAAATGTAAAGTTAAACTTCTATTTTTTGTTAAATGGCTCATTTTAGATATTGTTACAACCACAATGCAGCAACCTACCTAATTGTTGCCTCAAAGACCTGGACAGTGGAATCAGTGTCAAATGATACTGTGTCTATCACAAGCTTCACTGCTTTCTGGAATTCTGAAGAATTTCCCATTACCTTTACAAAACAGAAAATGTGCAACACATCAAAAATGTAATTTCTGTATCAAAATTATTTTAATTATAGAATTAATTAAAAACTCTTAATTGTCAGTGATAAATATTTTAGAAATGTATTCTTATTGACATATTGTGAAATCCAGTAGTATTTTAAATCAATTCAACCATTTCCATGAATTATTGGAGTAGAACAGAATATATGAAGAGTCAAAGACTGCTTTTTAAGTAGAATGTTAATGTATTGTAACTAGAAATTACAATAAAACAAGTATAAAGACACAACTTCCAAGATTAAGTTTGTAGCTGATTAAAGCTTCTATTTAAAGGATGTTGCTTTCTGTCTGAGAAAGAAGGAATCTTGGATCAATATCAATAATGATGAAATAGTCAGCAATCAGTGCTGTCAGAAGCATTCGACTGGGAAGAAAATGATACAGAATTTAACACAAAAAGTGTAAATCACCACAAATTATGGTACAATAAGAAGTATGAGGTACATAATTCTGCTTCCTTGCTAGAACCTTGGAAGGAGCACAATTTGAGAAACACTGCTCTAGAGTCTTCCAGCATGCAGAAGAGACTCATTACCCTTATTACCTATGACTACCCCCAAAGTCAAGCATCAACTGAAACTGATTATCTTTATCCCACAGCAGCTCTGTAATATGTACAAAATTGTGGAAGAGTATCCAAAGTATCCAATTTATCCAAAGAAGACACAAACATGAGAATTAAATTTATGGTGGGGACATCCGTCAAGGACAATCATTTTTATTCGTTTAAACAAGATGGGAAAGCAGGAATGTACAGTTCCCCATATTACTTTTCTCAATTTTTAAGGTTTAGGGTTATTGATTTAATTAAGATACTTGTATCACAATTTGTCTTTTACTTAAAAGTTATTTTCAATGACAGCTTTTTTAAATTCCAGTAATTAAAAAAAATTAACTCACTGCTAAGGTATCCAATGCGTCAATCAGAGTAAGCGAGTAGTTTCCCAGGACATCATTGATATTGAGATTTGAACTGAAATAAATTTGATTACAAGTTAGTTCTATCACTTTTTGTAAACAAAAAACAAACTATTTCAAGTATTTAGTCTGAAGACGATATAATCAATATTCTGTGCATATTATTTGGCAGAAAGTCTCTAAGACTTTATCAAGATCATCTCCCAATTTTAAGTATGCAGGATTGCTCTCTTGGTGATACAACGTAATACTTTTTTCATCAGGTTATTCCTCATTTGCACTTTTAACTCGGCTACATGCAATTTTTCCCGAGAAGGGCAAAAATATCACACATACAAATAATAAACATACTTAAAAACAATCTGTAAGTTAATGAATCAGGGTGAAAAATGTTGGCTCCAAACTACACTAGATACATCTGATACTTGGAACTGAAATGGACATCTTTAGTTCTGCAGTAATATACAGTAGAGTCTCGCTTATCCAACATAAAGGGGCCGGCAGAATGTTGGATAAGCAAAAATATTGGATAATAAGGAGGGATTAAGAAAAAGCCTATTAAATGTCAAATTATGTTATGATTTTACGAATTAAGCACCAAAACATCATGTTTTACAACAATTTGATTGAAAATGCTGTTCAAAACGCGGTAACGTTATGTAACAATTACTGTATTTACAAATTTAGCACCAAAACATTGCAATGTATTGAAAACATTGACTACAAAAACACTGACTACTAAAAGGCAGACTGCTTTGGATAATACAGAATGTTGGATAAGCGAAGGTTGGATAAGCGAGACTCTACTGTATCATGATTAGCAAGATACTGGGCCTTGAGCTAGTCAAGCCATATTCAAATTCCTTTTGAGCTATGGATAGATTGGAAAAATCTTCCAAGAGAATTTTCATCCCATGGGGTGAGGAATATCAATATGGTAAACTTAAAAAGGCTTCTGAATAGCAAGGTAAGACAATGGAGTACATTTCTCTGCAGATCATTCTGATATCACAACTGCGGATTAAACAACATATCAGGATCAGTAAATAACACCACCCTATTCCTCATCAACAACCACCTTAACCACAAGAAAGGGACCTCTCTCTTTCCAAAGTACATTCAATATGGACATTTAAACAAAGAAGGTACATCTTGCTATTCCTGCTATTCCTTGCATTCAGGGTTCGACTCTTAGTACTCGGCTTTATTAAGGCTTACAATAAAAGACAGATCTACACAATCATTTAAAAATAACTTGATACAGTAGCTGAAGTACATTTCAATTCAAATATAATACAGTAGAGTCTCACTTATCCAAGCCTCGCTTATCCAAGCTTCTGGATCATCCAAGCCATTTTTGTAGTCAATATTTTCAATATATCATGATATTTTGGTGCTAAATTCGTAAATACAGTAATTACAACATAACATTACTGCATATTGAACTACTTTTTCTGTCCAATTTGTTGTATAACATGATGTTTTGGTGCTTAATTTGTAAAATCATAACCTAATTTGATGTTTAATAGGCTTTTCCTTAATCCCTCCTTATTATCCAAGATATTTGCTTATCCAAGCTTCTGCCGGCCCGTTTAACTTGGATAAGTGAGACTCTACTGTACTAGAATTCATAGCTGTGTGATTCTCAAGATCAATTTGTACCCCCCTGCTTCTTGGCAGGGGGTTGGATTGGATGGCCCATGAGGTCTCTTCCAACTCTACTATTCTATGATTCTATGAATTTGTAAACATATTAGTGCCAATCTAGGAAAAAGAGCCTAAAAGGAACTGGTGGCAAAGAATACAAAAATCTTTGCAGTAAATGTAGGAGCAAAAGCAAGAACAGCTGTGAACTTTAATGAAACAGGGATATCTGGTCATTTTTATTTCTTTTTTGAATAAAATTACTAAGACTTAAAAGCTGCTTTGAAGAAAAGAACTATGCAAAAATATAGTTACAAAAGGCTACATTTAAACTTTGCCTTTTCTTTAATGAACTGTAATAAAAGTATTAAAAATATTCTGAAATTCGTGTTCTAATTTTGAAAACCAAAATTTCAAGAGATTTAGATGTTTTAAGCAGATTACTAACATAAAGAAAAAGTGCTGAGTATAATTAGTTCTATACAATTAAATTATTAAAAAATTAGTTTTCTTAGAAGAGAAATATTTTCTCCAATTGTCCTTATGTGCAAATTACCATGAGAAAATGAGCAAGAAAGCTGAGGACAAAAGACTGTTCGTTTTCTATCTAGAGTTAAATAATTCACTTTGATGTTTCACTACCCTCAAAAGACAACTCTACAAGCAATTTTTCCAGCATAAAATCAGTATTTACATTATTAGAAAGTCTTTTTCCTCCATAAAGCACACTCATTGGGTTCTGCATAACAATGAATAGTTTTCCACAAGAAATTTCATATATGGGCATCTGATCTAAACTGATATCAAGTTTGCAAAATTAAAATAAAGTGTTAGTTTTAAACTTACTGATTTTTCTATATGTTCCAAATATTTAACTGCATTTCACATCCTATTCTAGAGGACAAGCCATCCTTATAGTTGTGTCACTGATGCATGTAGTGCAAAATATAAAGATTTATAGTATGTCCTCCCTATAAATGTAGTTCAATTATTAGACAAATAATCTCTTCCAAAAAAAAGAAAGTATTTTCAATTTTAAAAACTTTTGACAAAGAATATAGGAATAACTAAAATTTTAGATGATTTGTTAAACGAGTTAGAAAAAAAAACCTATGCAGGATGGAGTACATGGAGCACCTATTAGTAACTCTCTAAGCTGCAACTAAAGTTTTAGTGGAATACTTACTCATTACACCAGAGAAATAGTATCCCAGAAAGGGTTGCAGCCCCTCCTGGGAAGAATGAAGCAATGCTTATGCAATGCTCAAAACAGTTTTTTAAGAGTGTAAACAACATGAAACATAACGTTTTCCCTAAATTAATATTCAATTCTTGCCAATTTGAAATCAAGCTTCCCATTTCCACCTAAACCCTGCTGTCTGGTGCAGGTTCCCATTAGTTTTTGTTATCTTTCAGACAGGCACTTGGAATTAAAGCTAAATTGAGTAAAGTGATAATGCTATTATTACAGGCTGCTAAATCAGCATATTGTCTTTCCATGTAGTATTCAGACAATAGCTTTTACTTCTTCTGTTTGTAAGCTAAAACAGGGACTGCATGTCAATTATTTTAACTACACGTCCATTGGCCAGAATTTATTTTTACTTCAAACTTTACTCCCCTCTAGCTTACCTCTTAAGCAGACAATTTTTCCTATAGATCAGTGTCACATCCAGTAGCTGATACACCTTCAAATTTTCAATTTGCCTTTAATTCAGGCTACTTCAGGTTGCAACAGATATTCTGAGACTTTTGTCTTTTCCCCTACATACCCGTATCTAAGCGCAATGAGGCCCTTTCACACTTCACTTTACCCACCTTGCTGTCATTTTCTTTCTCCACTTCTTGTAGAAACCAACCTATTGTGTCTATACTACCTCAATCTCACTTCATTCCTTTTCAATGTCCAATTTCGTCTTCAATGGCACTTGAAACAGACACAGGAAATTAAATATGCACAGAGCACTCTCCCAATACACAAGGGGTCATCCTGCTAATAACGTTTTCAAAATCACATTTCTGCCTCAGTAATTAAGTGTCTGGCTCTGGAAGCTCAGGTTCAAACACCTGCTCATGGAAACCCACTTGAACAGGTCATACTCTCTCAGCCTCAGTGACTAACCTTACATTTTATTAGTATTGGTATCAGTCTTTGTTCTGATAAAACTATTCATTTTATTTTATATATTTTAATATTGTATTTTATCTGTGTTACACATGGCACATCTTCATTCATATTTTGCAATGTAAAAAGTTACAAACATACCTAACCAAATAATAAATGTGTGTGTGTGTGTTAGGAATCCTAAAACCACTATGCCGAATAATGACCACTTATGCTCACAGATTATTTACATGGTAAAACCCAGCTGTGTGTTTTAGCCATGCAGAATCCCACCTTGGGCCATAAGGTAACAAATAAAATTTATCATTATTATTCTGCTTGGTTGTCATAGGACCTCAAATTGTTTCTGACTTATTGTAACCCTAAAGGGGGGACTCATCATGGGGTTTATTAGCAAGATTTGTTCACCTTTGCCTTCTTTTCAAGGCTGAGTGGGGATTCAAACCCTGGTCTCCAGTTGCTACACAACCGCAGGAACCTGCAGTTTGGAACCGGGAGAAGGGCTGGACAGCAGAGGTCCAGTCACAGACATCAACAGGGCTCTGATTCCAATTTTACTACCAGAGTTGCACTAGGCTGCGCCTGCTGAAATTCCTCAATGCACCTGGCCAAACTGCAAATCCCAGGATCATATAGGCTAGAATCACAGAAGGTACAGCTCTATCACACTACACTACCTCTGTTAACTGCCATCAAGCTGACTTCGACATATGGCAATCTCATAAATGACAGACCTCCAAGTCATTTTACCCTCAACAGCCCTACTCAGGTGTCAGGAGACTCAGGGCCACGTCTTGCTTCAGGCTGCACCTACACTGCAGAATTAAAACAACTTGAAATCGCTATAACTGCTATGGCTCAATACTACTGGATCATGTGGTCTTACCTTTACCTTTCTCTGCCAAAGAGTGGTAATGCCTCACTGAATTACAACTTTCATGATTCCACAGAACTGAGCCATGGTAGTTAAAAGAATGTCAAACTGCAGACCTGAGCAGGCCCTGTTGAGGATAGGGTGATGTGGGAAGTCTCCCATTCAAGATGTCTAATTTAAAGTCAACTTGACGGTAAACAATAACAACAACAATATAATGCAGTGTAATAGAACCCTACCTGACATAGGAGGTACACTGAGGACAGATGGGTCCTTAAGAGCAGAATGGGAGTGGTATAATGACATAGCTCTTGGCCGTTGTGACAGTCTGGATGAGGGCGAACAAATTGAAATTGAATCCAGACAAGACAGAGGTACTCCTGGTCAGTCGCAAGGCCGAACAGGGCATAGGGTTACAGCCTGTGTTGGACAGGGTCACACTCCCCCTAAAGACGCAGGTTCGCAGCTTGGGTGTTCTCCTGGATTCATCACTGAGCCTGGAACCCCAGATCTAGGCGGTGAGCAGGGGAGCCTTTGCACAATTAAAACTTGTGCGCCAGCTGTGCCCGTATCTTGGGAAGTCTGACTTGGCCACAGTAGTCCATGCTCTGGTTACTGTATATACTTGAGTATAAGCCTAGTTTTTCAGCCCTTTTTTAGGACTGAAGAAAAACCTTCTCGGCTTATACTCAGGTGAGGGTCCTAGTGGGCTTATATTCAGGTTGGCTTATACTCAAGAATATATGGTATATTTATTATTTTTCTCTATTATTATTGGGATTGTTACATTTATTATTTTACTCTATTAACTATTATTATTGCATTTATTATTTTACTCTATTTTTGTTACTTTTACATTTATTTTACTCTATTTTTATTAATAATACATTTATTATTTTACTTTACTTATTATTACATTTATTATTTTACAGCATTTATTAGTATTATCTTTATTATTTCACTCTATTATTATTAAAAGGATGCATAAGCACATTTACATTGAAGCAGATGAAAATAATGATTTAATCAGAGTTGAACAGTCATATCTTAAATTACAGTTTGATGTAAAGATTCAAAGACATTTAAACTACTGATGCCTCAATTAATGTAATTTTATTGGTATCTCGGCTTAAACTGGAGTCAATGTTTTCCCAGTTTTTTTGTGGTAAAATTAGGTGCCTCGGCTTATACTCAGGTCGGCTTGTACTCGAGTATATACGGTACATCCCAAATAAATTACTGCAATGCGCTCTACGTGGGGTTGCCTTTGAAGACTGTTCGGAAGCCGCAATTGGTTCAACAGACCACAGCCAGATTGCTCACCGGAGCTGCCTACAGGGAGCACACAACCCGCCTGTTGCGCCAGCACCATTGGCTGCCAGTTTGCTACCGAGCACAATTCAAAGTGCTGGCTTTAGCCTATAAAGCCCTAAATGGTTCTGGCCCAGTTTACCTGTCAGAACGTATCTCCTCCTATCAACCATCTCGGAGTTTTAAATTGTCTGGGGAGGCCCTGCTCTCAGTCTCGCCTGCTTCACAGGCACGACTGGTAGGGACGAGAGACAAGGCTTCAGTGGTGGCCCCACAGCTATGGAACTCCCTCCCCCAAGGAGATCAGATAAGCCCCCTCCCTCTTGATCTTCCGCAAGAAAGTGAAGACATGGCTTTTCGACCAAGCTTTTGAAAACCTGGTGAAGCAATAGACATGAAAGACTCAGAATTTGACCAATGGAACAACCTGGACCTTGCTCTTGGATCACGTGATGCTGATGGTTTAAATGTGTTTTATTGTAAATTAATGTGTATTTTAAATGACTTTTCTATTATTCTTTGTAATTGTTTTAAACGGCATTGAATTGTTGCCATGTTGTAAGCCCCCTGAGTCCCCTTCTGGGGTGAGAAGTGGGGTAAAAGTATAGTAAATAAATTAAATAAATAAATAGTGCGAATAGGCCCAGGTTCTGTGGTGGATCCCCCTTCTCTGGAGGTTTTTGAGCAAAGGCTAGATGCCCGTCTGACGGGAGTACTTTGTTCTTGTATAGCAGTACGGGGTTGGACTGGATGGCTCTCAGGGTCTTTTCCAACTCTTCTAGGAATAATAGCAACTTGGGGATTAAAACGGAATGATAAAACACAACATTAAAATACATATAACACAAGACCATGTCAATAAAATGTAGGTTAAAGTTCACAGGTTAAAACTGGCTGGGTAGGCCTGCTGGAAGAGATAGATCTTTAGATGGGTTTTAAATTTCAACAGCTCATTTAGCTGTTGGAGCTCTTCTGGCAGGTAGTTCCAGTCATAGAGCAGCCAATGAAAAGGTCCTCTGGCTGGTGGTTGCCAGTCAGGTTCTGGCAGGCTGGAGTAGATTACAGAGCAGAAAATCCTGTAGGTAACCTGGACATAAACCTTGTTGAGCTTTAAATGTTTTAATGCTTTTTACTTTGCCCAGAAAGTAGTTGGACGATCCTAAAGAGGTTTCTTGGCAAGAATTGTTCAGGGGGAGGCTTGCCTTTGCTTCCCACAGTGGTTGAGAGAGTGGGCTTCCCTTGCTGCTGATCTCCTGAGCCAAAGACTGACCTGGGAAGTAAAAATCTGATTTCGAAAATGTTATCAGCAGAGCTAATCCCTCCTGTGTTGAGAGTAATCGATACTCTCTCAATACATAAGGTACTGAAGGCAGATGTATACTAAAGAGTGGAATGAACGTTTTACAAAAACAGGCAGCCCCCAAGTTAGAAACAAGATAGGTTCTGTGGGTTTATTCTTAAGCTGAATTTGTATGCAAACTGGAATAGATGCATTTTAAAGTGTAACTTCAGCCAGAGAGAGAGAGAGAGTGCTTTGGATAGCACTGGGAAGGGTTAACATCCCGTGTGCATGTGAAGCAGACCAAATGACGATAAAATCAAGTCATCTGTTGCTGAAGAAATAAAGCCAAATAGTGTAAAATGTTTGTATGAATACAGGAAGTCCCCAAGATACAAGGAAGATAGGTTCTTCTTTGGTTTGTTCTTAAGTTGGATTTGTTTGTAAGTTGGAACAGGTATTTGTGTGTTTTTTACTGTGCTGTGACCCGCATTGAGCCATAAGGAGTGGCGGGTAAGAAATAAAATTATTATTGTTGTTGTTGTTATTATATTAGCTTTGATAGCATAGGGAAGGGTTAACTTCCCTGTGCTGTTGGCTTTGCTGCCTGTGCCCTGTTCAGAAGATTTCCCCTCATTTTCTGTCCCTGTAAGAAATTGATTTTGAAAAGTTTGGCTTGTTGTGGAAACAAGGATTGGTGAGAGAGCTTTTGAAAATGGTTGATTACTTTTCATTATAATAGTGGTATTTTATCCTTGTCAATACCAATTCGTTTTTAACTTGTTTTTGCCTCCATGGTGCAATATGTTTTAAAACCCAGTACGATTTTTAGCCTGTGTATTTATTTATTGTGACATTGGTTTGTTAAAAAATTATTTTTTTATGATTACTGTTATATGCAATTCGCTTGTCCTTTAGTTTCTGCTTATGTATGTATTGATTCTGTTGTGGACCACCCCGAGTCCTTGTGCAGAGGGAGCAGGATAGAAATAACGATTATTATTATTATTGCAGGGGTGAATTTCCCTTCAGAGGGGAAGATTTATCGCACTTCCCGTTGTCTCAGCCTTGTTCATAACTGAGTTGCATGTAAGTCGGGTGCTTGTAACTCAGGAGTTGTCTGTACGCAAGGTATTGAGGGCAAAGGTATTCTGAAGGGCTTCCCTGAAGGTTGCTGTGACTTTTCCGGGCTGTATGGACATGTTCCAGAAGCATTCTCTCCTGACATTTTGCCCACATCTATGGCAGGCATCCTCAGAGGTTGTGAGGTCTGTTAGAAACTAGGCACGTGGGGCTTATATATCTGTGGGAAGTCCAGGGTGAGAGAAAGAACTCTTGTCCAATGGTTCTTAACCTGAGGTCCCCAGATGTTTTTGGCCTTCAACTTCCAGAAATCATAACAGCTGGTAAACTGGCAGGGAGTATGCCAAAAACATCTGGGGACCCCAGGTTGAGAACCACTGCTCTTGCCTGTTTGAGGCAGGTGTGAATTGTGAAAATGGCCACCTTGATTAGCATCAAATGGCCTTGCAGTTTCAAAGTCTGGATTCTTCCTGCCTGGGGGTCTCCTTTCTGGAGAGGTGTTAGCTGGTCCTGATTGTTTCATGTCTGGAATTCCCCTGTCTTCTGAATGTTGTTCTTTATTTACTGTCATGAGTTTAGAGTTTTTTTAAAAAATACTAGTTTAAAAAACTTGTTTAATTTCCAACAGACCGCACAACCTCTGTGAACGCCTGCCATAGATGTGGGCGAAACATCAGGAGAGAATTATTTATTTGTTTACTACATTTATATCCCGCCCTTCTCACTCCAAAGGGGACTCAGAGTGGCTTACAAATTATATATACAAACAATATATTATTAGCATAGCACAATATTAGCATTATATATTACTATATTGAACTATGCCACTATACTGTAATATTATTAGTAATATTACATGTAATATATATATATATATATATATATATATATATATAATTAATATTATTGTATTATTATTAGTATTATATTGTATTACATTATACAGTAGAGTCAATTATCCAACATTCACTTATCCAATGTTCTGGATTATCTAACGCATTGTTGTAGTCAATGTTTTCAATACATCGTGATATTTTGGTGCTAAGTTCGTAAATACAGTAATTAACTACGTAGAATTACTGCCTACTGAACTACTTTTTCTGTCAAATTTGTTGTATAACATGATGTTTTGGTGCTTAATATGTAAAATCATAACCTAATTTGATGTTTAATAGGCTTCTCCTTAACGTATCCTTATTATCCAACATATTTGCTTATCCAAGCTTCTTCTGGCCCGTTTAGCTTGGATAAGTGAGACTCTACTGTATATAGTAAAAAAAAGGTAAAGGTTTTCCCCTGACGTTAAGTCCAGTCGTGACCGACTCTGGGGGTTGGTGCTCATCTCCATTTCTAAGCCGAAGAGCCGGCGTTGTCCATAGACACCTCCAAGGTCATGTGGCCGGCATGACTGCATGGAGCGCCATTACCTTCCCTCCGGAGCGGTACCTATTTATCTACTCACATTTGCATGTTTTCGAACTGCTATTATATACGTATTATTGTATATTACCGTATATTGTATATTGCTTTTGGTACATGGACGTACAGCCCGGGAAACTCACAGCAACCCAATGGTTCCGGCCATGAAAGCCTTCGACAACACATTCCCTGGAGCTGTGGAGGCAAGGACTTGCAGGCCCTCTGTCGGGGGTGCTTAAATTGTGCGTGGCTGCCTCCCCCCCCTTCCTCTTCCCCCGCCCTGACTCACGGGTCGGCTGTGTCGGGGCCCCTCCCGCGGCACTCGATGGGGTTGAGCTCGTCCTGTGGGAAGGCGTGCTCCATGTAGTTGTCGTAGCCGAAGGCGAACATGCCCCGGGCGGCGTCGCGGAGCTGGGCCCGGAGCTGGGCCGGGAAGGCGCGGCTGTAGCGCTGCTCGTACTCGTCCTCGGCGAGCAGAGGCAGCCGGAGCGCGCCGCCAGGGCTACCTCCTCCTCCTCCAATTCCGCCTGCCCAGTGCGGCGCCGCCGCCAAGCCGGCTGTGAGGCAACGCGGGCTCGAGGCCTGGCACGGAAACCCCCGCAGCCGTCGCCGCTGTTGTTGCTGCTGCTGGTAGTAGAAGCCCAGGCTGGGCCCCGCCAGCCACAGCAGCGCCTGCCCCGCCAGCCTCAGGGCCAGCAGCGCCAGCACCAGCGAGCGCCATTGCATGGTCGGAAGAGCCCTTCACGCGCATACTTCACGCGGAAGCGCCTCGCGCCCAACGGCTCCGCCCGAAGGGGCGGCGACGGCGGCAACGTCAACAAGCAAAATGGCCGCCCTCCTCCCCGCCCGCCCGCTTTCTAAACTGAAACAAAACAAGGACGCGTCGCCTTTAAGAGCGATGGGCGTGGCTGTTGGGCGGGCGCCGGAGTGACGTCACACCCACGCTCACATTGAGGAAGACAGCGAGAGAAGGGGTGACGTGTCGCGCTGTGGTCTTTGTTGGGCGCAGCCAATCAAGAGAGAGCGCGACGGACACGCCCATCCACGCAGCCCAGCGCTCACCTGGATACAAGCGTGGTGAGGGCGGGGCTTCTTAAAGGAGTGATGGGCATCTATTATTTCTGGTTGTATTGGCAGGAATGGGAAGGAGATTCGGGTTTCTCTACACCAGGCCTGGGCAAACTTGGGCCCTCTAAGTGTTTTGGACTTCAACTCTCACCATTCCTAACAGCCTCAGGCCCTTTCCTTTTCCCCCTCAGCCGCTTAAGCGAGTCGAAGTCCAAAACACCCAGAGGGCCCAAGTTTGCCCATGTCTTCTCTACACTCTGCCAAAGAGTGTTAGAGCCTCCACAAACTACAGATCTCTATATGCCATAGCTTTGAGCCATGGCATTTAAAGTGGTGTATAACTGCATTAATTCTACAGTGGAGATGTACCCCAGGACTCAGCCATGGAGACAAGCTACCTCTCTCTGCCTTAAGGGAAGGCCGTGGCAAACTCCATCTGGACAAATCTGGCTAGGAAAACACGTTGCTGAGAGTCATGACACAAACAGAATTTTAGTGATCTGATATTAAATGTATATCCGCAAGTCCAGGGAAATCAAAAAAAACTGACAATGCGTCTATTTTAAACTGGAAAATGCAGGGTTTTTTTAAAATAAATAATTCATTTTCTAAAACAAAGGTAAGGAATCCAGCTTTAAAGGGCAGGTTTGGAATCTCAAGGCCTCGCTTTCTCCCCCAATCTTCAAAGGTGCCTCTCAAAGGTATCATTCATTCGCAATAATATTGTTGGAAATAGCAACCTTCTCAGGGTTCCTCAATCTAATGTTTCTCCTGATTATATGTCGGTTTATTTCCTGAAGCGTATGTCTTCTTTGGTTTGCAGTTTTCTTAGTTCTACGTACTTGAGGCAGTGCGAGAGACTGCAGACCATGTGGCTGGTTCAGTGACTTGTTTAGAATGCGGTTTTTAAAAGAATGACAGTTGAGGAATGACAGTTAAGGCATGAGTCTGTTTTGAGGACAGAAGCCAATGTTAGAAGTCTGTTGAGGCTTGAGTCTGTCTTGAGTACAAAAGCCAGCATTAGAAGTTGGTAGTCATTTGAGGCTTGAGTTCCTTGGAAGTAGACTGTTATGAAAGAGAGCTATACAGAGTAATATTGTTTGAAAGAGAGTGTTAAAGACTAAGTTTTTTTGTTTTTTTTAGTCAGAAGCAACTTGAGAAACTGCAAGGTGCTTCTGGTGTGAGAGAGTTGGCCATCTGCAAGGACGTTCCCCAGGGGATGCCCAGATGTTTGATGTTTTACCATCCTTGTGGGAGGCTTCTCTCATGTCCCCGCATGGAGCTAGAGCTGATAGAGGGAGCTCATCCACACTCTCCCCGGGTTAGATTCGAACTGTCAACCTTCAGGTCAGCACCCCAACTTTCAAGTCATCTGTCCTGCCGGCACAAGGGTTTGACCCACTGCACCATCAGGGGCTCTCTTTAAGACTATGAGTTAAAGATACAAACTGAAACATTCTAAAGCTTAACCTGACAAGAAATTTACCTGTATATTGAAATACATGAAGTTATGAGTAAAACAAACATTTTAAAATAAATCTACTTTAATCTTTCTGCTGAGAGTATCGAATAGAAACAAGATATTTACAAGTCCAGTGATCTTCCATTATTACTCAAAAAACTAAAGGAACATTCCTGAAACTCTGCTACCCAATATGTTATGATTCTAACATATCATAACATATGCCCAATAGATTATGATCCTAACAAGTCATAATCCAATAGTCATACATTTCGTCATCCTTGATCATTTAATGCAGTTTCAAAGTGGCACTGAAGTTTCACTGTGCAGAATTACATAGGCAATCCTAGAACCAGTCCGAGGCCCAGGTGGTGGTTACACAAACCAGAGCCCTAATGAAAATTATGGGGTTCCTTTTGCATGCTTTCGTGGCAGTTTTGTTGCCTGGCCACCATAGTTTTAAGTTAGCTTCAAATCACATTAAACCCTTCAGTGTACATGGGCCTCAGTCTCCATTTTGGCATGAAAAACCGCCCTTTGTATCTTTGGATTCAACCATCCACAGCTTGAAATAGAATGACTTATTTAAATGGCCCCATTACCAGAACCTTCCAGTAATCATTCATTGGATTGTAAAACTGAATCCTCAAACAAGATGCCATTTTTATCCAGCTTGGGGCCAACAACTACAAGAAAACATGAAAGATGAAGATTTCTCATATCCTGTTGGCAGTTTAGCTTGTTACTTCCTTGGTGTACTTTAAAAGGTCAAACGCTTTCCAGCATTAGTTCGCACCAACCCTGAGTTGTTTCTTTTTCTTGTTTGTACTTTATGCAACCTTTAGGCATAAGGACACTAGTGCTGGCTTGTATTTGAGATAAAATGTGTGCAGAAATATTTGGTATTTGTGCAACAGGCTAAAGCAACACAAGCTTATGATAAAAATAGGAATAATTATTCTGCATGTTCATAGTAAAATAAAAACTACATACTTTTTTATCTTTAGAAGTTCATCCAAGGATAAAAAAAAGTTTTTAAGTCTATTGCGGTCAGGTGGAAAACAGAACAGAATTGCTGTCTTTTTTAATAGTTGTAAAGAAGAGGAAATATTAGCACATGGAATGTGTTTATTTTAACCTGGCAAATCTAGTTCTTGTGTTTTGTATTTTCAGTAACTTATGTTATCCTGGTCAAACATAAGAGATTCAGGTACTTCTTTTGTAATATATTTTTAAAATATACTACTCAGGAATGTGAATGCGAACATAGAAAGTCTGGGAAACCCAGATTAGTTCCTCACAGATTTCTCAAACCCATGCCATTTATTTATTGAGGGGAATCTTTTAGATCAGTGGTTCTCAACCTGTGGGTCCCCAAATGTTTTGACCTTCAACTCCCAGAAATCCTAACAGCTGGTAAACTGGATGGGATTTCTGGGAGTTGTAGGCCAAAACACCTGGGGACTCGCAAGTTAAGAACCACCGTTTTAGATGGTAAACTTGTTTTAACCATGCCTTCTTTTCATTTTTCATAATCACATGGCAAAAGAAGGCATGCTTTTATTTTACATGGGATTAAGTAGATAGAAATATTATTGGTTGTCTCAGAGATTATATTAATCAAATTTGCAAAAGTGAAACTTGCAAGTATGGAAAACCATATATTTGAATGACTGCCTTCATTCATATACAGTAGAGTCTCACTTATCCAACATAAACGGGCCGGCAGAACGTTGGATAAGCGAATATGTTGGATAACAAGGAGAGATTAAGAAGAAGCCTATTAAACACCAAATTAAGTTATGATTTTACAAATTAAGCACCAAAACATCATGTTATACAACAAATTTGGCAGAAAAAGTAATTCAGTATGCAGTAATGTTATGTTGTAATTACTGTATTTACGAATTTAGCACCAAAATATCATGATGTATTGAAAACATTGACTACAAAAATGTGTTGGATAATCCAGAACGTTGGATAAGCGAATGTTGGATAAATGAGACTCTACTGTATATTCATATTCTGAGATGACACAGGTATTCCTGGCCTAAATCCAGTTGTTAGTCTCCAGTAGATCCATTACATCAATGAGAAGTTGAGAAATAAGTGTTCATGGAAGTTCAGTTAACCTAATCAACTTAATTTGGATGTCTAACAAGTTTAGGCGCTGGCATGTTACTATTTTTTTTACTATAAATCCCATCACTCCAACCAGCATGGCCAATAGTAAGATCTTTTGGAGCTTTCCCCAAACTATGTGCAGGGTTCTGGGTTGCCTACTCCTGCCTTAAGACCTACTTTGAAGATCCTTATCATGTGCTGACAAGACAAGTTAGGTTGGTGTGCTCAAGACATTCTGTAGTTAGTCACACTGAAAAAAAGTCTCAAAAGGCATCTCAAGATGTCCAAAGAGTATTGACTTTTTTAAAAAAAAAAAAACTATCTTGAAACAGGTCTTGCTTCTTCTGTAGATTTCATTGGATAGTGCCCAGTTTCTACTTGTTTTATTTTCTCTTGTTAGCAGACATATATAACTTGTAGCCTAATCATTCTTCTCTTCCCAAATTTCACATGCAAACAGCATGAACTAATTTAGTCCACATTTTTCTGATGACATTTCCCACTACTCCACCACCCAGCAAACAGCTTAGCTTCAAAGTACAGTAAAGCCCGAGCGTCCGGGCTATCCGAGCCAAATCCCCCCCCCCCACTCACCCCGCCAGATGCCGGTGCTACTGGAACCCAGCCAGGTGAGTGAGTGAGGGACGGAGGGCAGGCCCGCTGGCTGGCTCCTTCACCAGGCCAGGTGCCAGTGCTGCCGGCACCAGTGTGGGGAAGGAGCCGGGTCACGGAGGGCAGGTGAGTGAAGGAGGAGGGCCGCAAAGGCCCTCCCCGTTCACGCGCTCACTCGCTGGCTCCTTTGGCAGGCTGGCCGCCGGCAGAACTGGCGCTCCACCTGACAAAGGAGCCGAGCCAGCCAGTGGGTGAACAGGGAGAGCCTTTGCGGCCCTCCCTGTTCACCCGCTCGCACGCTGGCTCTTTCAGCAGGCCGGGCGTCGGCAGTACCGGCGCCCCACCTGATGAAGGAGCTGAGCTAGCCAGCGGTGAACAGGGAGAGCCTTTGCGGCCCTCCCCGTTCACCCGCTTGCACGCTGGCTCCTTCGGCTGGCTTTTCTGTAATCCCTCCTTATTATCCAAGATATTTGCTTATCCAAGCTTCTGCCGGTCCATTTAGCTCAGATAAGCAAGACTCTACTGTACCACTAAGAGAGTGACATTATTTACAACACTGATCTGTACCTGCCTTCGATGCAACAGTTGTCTAAATCAAACCTACTGAAAGTGATACTCTGTAAACCACTGCCAGTCCATGTGCCATTTGGGAAATATAAAAACAGTTGTTAATAGGCAGAAATGTGGAATTGGTACCTAATCTGCTGTTCCCTTACATCATCAGATAGTGTGGAAAGTACTGCTGTAAACAGAGATCAAAAAGCATAAAGCCTTCACCAGATTTGGTAATGTGGTGGTAACTCTTCCCCATTTTACTCTAGAAAACATTGTTTTCTTTCAGCCACACAAAAACAAACCACTTTCTTTCAAGCAAAAATGCATTTTAAAAGATTTCAAAATGCCTGGTTACTTCCACTGCCACAATTTAGTGAAATGTGTTTGCCCTGTGGCAGATTACTAGATGTTAGAAATAGACCACAGAGTGGCTGACATTTTGTATCCCAGCACAACATCAAGTGATGCTTTAGTCTTTTATACTATTAAATTTCTGATTCAATATTGAGCTTGCCAGTGCGGATCCCCTAAAAAATGCCTTCTCCTACCGGATATTGGACATCATCATGGCAATTATCTTTGCCTGTTGCAGTTCTTTTTGTTGTTTATTTGTTCTGTCACTTCCAACTCTTCATGGGCTCATGGACCAGCCCACACCAGAGCTCCCTGTCGGCCGTCGCCACCACCAGCTCCTTCAAAGTCAGGCCAAGGATAACATCCATCCATCTTGCCCTTGGTCGGCCCCTCTTTCTTTCCCCTTCCATTTTCCCCATCATTATATTCTCCAAACTTTCCTATCTTCCCATTATGTGGCCAAAGTACTTCATCTTTGATTCTAATATCCTTCCCTCCATTGAGCAGTCAAGCTTTATTTCCTGGAGTATGGACTGGTTGGATCTTCTTGCAGTCCAAGGCACTCTCAGAATTTTCCTCCAACACCACAGTTTAAAAGTGTCTATCTTCCTTCGCTCAGCCTTCCGTATGGTCCAGCTCTCACATCCATAGGTTACTACAGGGAATACCATTGCTTTAACTATGTGGATCTTCATTGCCAGTGTGATGTCTCTTAACTATTTTATCAAGATTGGTTATTGCTCTCCTCCCAAGAAGTAAATGTCTTCTGATTTCCTGGCTGCATTCTGCATCTGCAGTAATTTTCCCACCTAGAAATACAAAATCTGTCACTGCCTCCACGTTTTCTCCCTAAATTTGTCAGGTATCAATCAGTCTGGTTGCCATAATATTGTTTTTTTATGTTTAACTGTAGCCCAGCCTTTGGCACTTTCTTCTTTCACCTTGGTGATAAGGCTCCTCAGTTCCTCCTCGCTTTCAGCCATCAGAGTGGTATCATCTGCATATCTAAGGCTGTTAATGTTTCTTCCAGCAATTTTAACTTCAGCCTTGGATTCATCAAGCCTCAACAGCTCTAAGCAATTATAATTATAATATTGAACCCAAAGCATTCTCTAAGGTATATTTTAACATTAGAGATAAATAGTCACTGGATATTTTTCAACTGAGCACAATTAGTCAAGAAATGCACGTTTCTTGTGTTTATCATTGTTCCAAACTTGCACAGCAAGTTTGTTCTTTTCCACTTCTTGCACACTTCATAAAGAACATACAGCTAGGGAAGGGCCTTTGAAATTAGGTCCAGAGCCCACCCCTGTGTTAAAATACTCAACACTTTTTTAATGAGAGCATTCTGCTAGACAAATAATGGCACATGTTCCTATTATACATACCAGAGAAATGTTTAAAGTAGGAATGGGGAATGTGGGCCCATGCACAGCCCTCAAAGATGTTTGCGGCTCCTGGGCCACCTCATTTTTGGGGGGGACAGACCATATAAATTTAAATCTTTCCCTTGTCCCAAAATAAGGTTTACTTTACTTTGTTCCTCATTGAAAAAATAACTTTCCAGAGTTGAAAATCAATGTAAAGAGGTTCAAAAACATGTCAAAATTGTTCCCACTGCCCCTAGAGTGTACTTTTTAATTCATTACAACATGTTTTAGAAATGGAGACATGAAGATAATACAGCCTCTACCATCCCTGGTTCAAGAGAATTGGCAAGGTCATGTTTCATACACCCAGTTTAGATTTTTCTAAAGACAGAATATTCTCCATTACACTCATTTCCAGCAGATATATGAACAGTAAATGTATTTCAGTAAAATGCGCAGTTTAAGCTTGTATTCTTATCACATTAAAGTCATACACCAACCATGTAAAGTCAAACTAGATATAAGATGCCAAGATGACCCTGAAAACTTAAGTTTATTGGATAAGCTAACCAGCAGTAAACCAACAAAATGCAATCCACCTAAATAAAAAAATTCACATATTTACAAAGTTTGGTAAATGTATAAGTTTTTCACATGCCAAGATTAATGCACAGATTAAAAAGTTGGTAGTGGTTTTTGAATGTCAAAATGCTGAAAGCGATGAAGTATACACAAAAACTCTTCAGTACACTAAATTACACAACAAGCCGGTCACCTAAACCGTAGTTTGGTTCCCACAGGAAAAGTAAAGACATCCCAGATCAGTTTCCTTCAATTCCTTTTGAGGCACAGGCAGAAATGCTCTAGTTAAGTGTAGCTGTCCAAAGTGAACTACAACTACTACAGCAAGTCACTGAACCGTCTCTACAGCACCAAGACATGATAAATTAAAATTGCAAGCTCAATGTATAAATGGAGACCACGCTCATGTCTGTGCAACAATGCAATAATTTATAGGGGAACTGTAAGGCCATGGCAGTATATAAATCAAAATCGGCTGTCCCAGGGCACATTGGTTAACTTGGTCCAATAGCTCACTGTACAAGTCTCACACATTATTTCTGCAATGCTTTAAATGCATTCCACTGGGCAAGGCCTTCAGCTGCAGCATTATCCTGCTTTGCTTTTCCCAAACAGAACTGGTTCACACTTTTACAAAATATTCTGTGCACTGTTTTGTAAAGGCATGACTCTTTGTTTTGCAGAGAACCTCAAATTAACATCAGAATTTCTGCATAAGACTAGAAGAATACTTAGATAGGGAACAAAAATGTACAGCAGTGTTAAGTCTAGTATAAGAATGAGAATGAAGCAGCCCCCAGATTATGTTTGACTGTAACTTCCAGCAGGCTTAAGTAAGCGTAAATAGGATGATGAATGTTGTGAGCTGCAGTCCAATGACATCTACAGGATTTCATGATTCCTACTGTGGTAAGAGATGTTAATCTTCAAGAGACAATTTCATAGTAGATTGTATGTATATGAACAAGCCCCAAAATGTACCCAATGGATACAAAGACTAAAAAATGTAGCCTCAAAGTGCATGCAAATGATTTGCCTTAAAAAAAAACAACCCAGTTTGAGGCAACACAAGCAGCTACTCAGTATATTTGTATGAGTACTGTGGACAACGTTAACATTATTTGAATGAACAAAACCAGGCTCATCAAGTCTGTCCCTTTAAGATGTTGGCACTGCCAAGAAAGTAGAGCTACAAAAGTAGTGTTACAGGGTTGTCTTTTTTTATAGTTCACACGCCACTATGCTGTAAAAGCTGACCAAGAAACACAATCAGTTCATTGATTATTTTGTGCTCCAGGACATTGTTTTAACATTTCACAGTCTGTGGATTTTCTACATGATATCACACTTAGAAAAGCAGGCAAGCCTAGAGTTGTCACAATAGCCTAGGCGTTTTCTAGCACCAAATGCAACTGTGCACAACTATTCCATTAGCAGAAGGACAAGTCAGAGAGTGATATTTTGTGCCGGAGGCCAGTGTGACACCAGGAGTGTCATGCAGCCATACAAACTTTGCAAAGCATTTCAAGGAACATGGCATGATTGTTTGTCTAGACTTGGGTTATTTCACTTTTTCCCTGCTTGTGTAATTAACATTACTGAAAGCAATATTTTGAAGTACTCTTGTTCCCTACTTCCCCCTCAAGAACATCAGTATGTATAAACTCCTCAGCAATGGCCTGCACAGATACAAAAAAGTTGACAACTGACATTTTCTAATTCACTGGGTGAATATAACATGAGAAATCAGGATAATTTAGTGATTTAATATCTATAGTGCCTGGTACTTTCCATTGCAAACCATTTTTTAACAATACACATCACATGCATCTGAGAGAAAAGTTAGTATCCCATTTAAAGTGTTTGAAAAGCTTTATATAAGTACAACACACAGTGCCCATACCCTCATGCTGCCCTGTGTAAGCCTCTTCCAAAGAGCCACTAAATACAAGAATTAAATTAGCTTTCTGAAAATCAAATATAAAAACCTGGCTCAGGAAGGTTAGAGCAGACAACCTTTGATTTAATAATAACTTTCATGAAGAGGGGACACCCGCTGCCACTGTTTTGAGATGAACTTAATAAAAACATTTGCACAACTCATGACAACGCTATCCATTTTTTTGACAGAAATAGGAATATAAGTCATTCAGCAGTGCACATGGAGGCATGAACTGTGAAAAAAGGCAATTCCTTGGATACAGGAGAACTATCCTAGATAATATTTCATCATGGAGGGAGTAGACAATTGAGAATATGGCCAACTGGGGAATTATCTGTAAGTTTTTCAGCTTCTTCTAGATTTTGAATGCTGAATAAGCCACTGAAGTGTGATATCTAGGGAAAAAATAAAAATTGATCATTCATCTTCAAGTTATTTCACTGCCTAAAATATCAAACATAAAAATAAAACATAAACTCAGCTCTACACATCTAGAGGCAGACTGATGTTATTTGAGTATAATCCAGTTCTGAAAATACCTCTAACCATCTCAGCAGACATTCTGGATAGGTTCTAGATGTTAAAGCTCACACAATATGTGTTTGTTCCTTAACTATTACTACTTGCACAAGAAAGCAAGGCAAAAAAATAAAATGGAAAGACTGTTCTCAGATTGGTTAATAGGGGAAGCCAAGTTCCAATTCATATTGCTGGACAGGTAGATGTTACTCTGATACTCTGGTGCCTTGCTTTCATTACACAGGGCTTTCTGTAGCAAGCTCCTTCATCTACTTGCAATAGCTTGCATTTCTATAGTAGAGGACTTTCTCAATTAATAGAAGCATTTCGAACTATGTAACGCATTTGACCAAAAGCTGTTTTCGCAACAAAGCTACTAACAATAAAGAAAAATGTAATCAGCTTATGTAATTGGGTGCATCTGACTGTGTATTTATCTGGGCACAGGCTGCACTGGATTCAATGGTATTTGTTTCCAAGGATGAATACTTCTGTCACATTAGAAACTGCATTAGGAAAGTAAGATCTTTCCCACTATGAGATTTATGTGAGGTATTCAAACAAGATGCAGTTCGTCCTCCATACCTGCAGGAACCGTACCTGTAGTTTCATCAACCCACATCTGAGGTATAGCTGAGGTATCTCTATGAATTTTTTAGGACCTCCGGACAATTCTATGGTATGTTTTTGCTGGATGTTAGCATAGTCCCTCCTTAGAGGACCTAATAAATTCCTAGAGAAGAAAGTCTTTTAAAGTAACATGGGTGAGTCCCAAATAACACATGTGAATTTTAGTTCCACAAACAATGTGCTATATACAAACCCAGAACAAGTTCTGAGAAAATGTATTATTAGGGCACATGCCAGCAAAATTCTGCTAAATGCCTGAAAGCAAAGCGAAATCACTGAAAGCAGAACCCTAGTACAAATCCAATTTCACACCATCCATGTCAGCTGGCTTTTCTGAAATGTAATTACCTATATTGTCCTTTTCCTTGCAGGAAATGGAGTAGCAACAGATTTCTCTGTCTTGAATAGCAGCCAAATTCCTGGAAGAGAAAAACACACAGAAGCCAAGTTGGTAACAACTGACAGCATCCTGCTTAATCTGAAGGCATACTAATCCTTAGTACAATTAATAAGAATAATTACATCTAATCTATGAGAGCGCTCATCCCTTTCTTCTAAAGAGCCACATGGCCATGTGAAACTGGCCACTGCAATAGGTTTATGGATTAGCAAAATTACATTTGGAGTAGGAAAACTTGGCACAGAGCATCTTAATAAATATTTTCTTAATAAAATCACTTACATTTTTTCAATAAGTTGCTTCTCATCCAAAGCATTAGGGAGATCTCTCTTGTTTCCAAGTACTAAAACCTGAAAAAGTCAAAATAATGCATTTATCCTGCTAATCTTTGGAAGGCAACAGTTAAAACTATCAAGTAACACAAAATATAAACCATTTTCTTGTAAACCACGCATACAGAGCAAACAAAGCAGTCACGTGAAAGAAGTAAAATGTAATGATGTCATATCTAGATAAGAGATGAGAAAACTGCAGGCTGCCCCAAAGCCCTTTATTGCAAACATACATACACACACACACACACACCCAGCCAAGTAAAATGGAAAAGTGTTGCCCGCCATGTGTCTGTGAGACTAAAATTGGCCTCCATTTCCACTATAGTTGTCCATCCTGAACTAAATGATTAACTTAAAACCAGCAGTGGCCAGACCTTAGTCGAGAACTAATAAATGAAAAATATCAGTACGCTGCTCTAGGCTGCACTATATTGAGAGGCAACCCACATCCTCACACTATTTATATTTTTAACCTTTTTTGTAGAACAAGACAAACCTGGACTACAGATCTAATTATGTCGTGGCCAGCTCATACTACAGCACCATCAATAAGCAAACCACATCTCATATTACAACAGTCCAAGGATACTGCATTTGTTATGTACCTTGGAGAGAGAAAAGCTTCTAACTGGACTGCATTTTTGTCTTGACTTTAAATTAAGCATTTTATACTGTTTTCAAAGACACTTCACTGGTTATACCTGTTTTTAAAGGTATTTCCATAGTTGGGACAGGACAGGTAGAAATATTGAATTAATTAATTAAAAATCAGTTTCATTTAAGTAAATAGGCACAATTTAATAACTTTATGAGACTGACTACCCATCAAAGACATGTTTATCAATGTGGAATAGACAGAGCCAGAAGAAATGGAAAGTAGGTGTGGGTGAGAAGGGCGGGGCATAAATGTTGTAAATAAATAAATAAATAAATAACACAAGGTCAAGTTTCTTCTTTCAAAGATATTTTGGCTCTTTTCTCCATAATAACTATATGCAGAACCAGAGGTATACTACTCACAGGAATTCCTTGTAATTGCGGTTTGTCTAGTAGATTGTGCAGCTCATTCCTAGAAGCTTCTATCTTTTCACGATCTGCAGCATCTACCATATACCTATTAAAAAGAATGTGTTTTAGTAACCAGGTTTGGAGACATTAAATGTTAATGCAATATACTCTTTCCAAATCAAAGTAAAATATACATCTTCCCTCAATCACTAGAGGTTCTGTAGTGATGAGGATGACTTCTTCTTCTTCCTCTTCCTTTCTAAGCTATTTTCCCAATGGAAGCATTAGCATTGTGACTATCGTTTCCACAGTGCTTTGTTTTGGGCATTCTCAGGTCTCAGGCTGGCAGCACACATGTCTCCATTAATGGTGTCCATCCATCTTTTCTTTGGCCGTCCACGTGGTTGTCGGCTTGTAATCTCCAAATGTAGTGCTGTTTGTGCTACTGATGTTGGCTCTTTTTCATGACATGGCCATACCACCGTAAACTTGCTTTTTGCATTTTATTTCTGATCGCTTTTATGTCATCATTTGGCACACGGTCAAAAATGTCAAGACAAGTGTCCATCTCAGCATTTCCATTTCCATTGTGCTAAGGGCTTGTTCGTGTTTCTTTGTTGTTGGCCAGCATTCTGTCTCATAGATGGTGAACAACTGTAGTGTAGATGTGTTGTTGAAGGCTTTCATGGCTGGGATCACAGGGTTGTTGTATGTTTTCTGGGCTGTATGGCCATGTTCCAGAAGTATTATCTCCTGACATGTCGCCCACATCTATGGCAGGCATCCTCAGAGGTTGTAACACACTTCGCCACCGGGGCTCCTGTAGCTTTGCAACTTACAAATTTAGTATTTCCCTTTTCTTATCATAGACTGTTTTGTACTCAGTAAAAATATTAAGATTATTTCCAAGCCTACACTGTTTGAGCTACTTTCAAGTCCAGAAACAGCAGTCAAGAATTTGTAGATATTAAGATACTGTGGTTATGCAGCCTACAATGTTTACATGTAAAGCAGACGGCCATAGATGTTTGAGTTTTTTTAAACACCTCTACTAGATTTGTGCAGATGTCACATGCAGCACAATAAAAAGAAGTGGCAGTGAGTCCTTCCTCCTCCTTTCATGTGAACATAAATTTGAAAGATTTTGTTTTATTTTAGTTTGTTATTTTGTCCAAACCAGAAGAAACATGATTAGCACATACTGTGCTTTGTTTCAAACAATTCAACCTGAAATTGGAGATCAGAACTGACTAAAGCTTGTTCTTGACTCACAGGTGCAATGTACACTACAGTACTTCATAATTTCAGGTTTGTATTGAGCAAACCTTGACATTGCTCAACAGTTTAGAGTAAATTCTCTAAGTAACCCCAAGATGTTCACACTTACACAATAGCATTTACTCCTCTGCAATAGCGTTCCCACATACTTCGGAATCTTGGCTGTCCTCCTATATCCCAGATCTTTAAACAAAGGAAGGAGAGATTATTTGAAGGCTGAATATCAAATCATAAAGATAATTCAATAGATCTGGAAACTGAAGATGTCTGAGAAGAGGAACAACATAGCAGCTCTCCTGTTGTCATTACTTCTACTGTAAGATGACAGATCCTGTCCAAAAACATCAACAACTGTTCGTTTCTGAATTCTCTAAGCAATGTAAATGAATCACAATGAACAGTAATATTCAAAATGCTTGGTCTGGCCTATAAAGCTTAGGTCAAAATCAGCCCACACCCCCTATACAAGTCTGCCCGACTCTTACAATCTTCAGGGGAAGACTTTCTCTCCAGCCCATCACCACCTCCAAGTCCAGGATAGGATGTTTGGGAAGCATTTTTGAATGTACTGCATACCTGAAAATACTTTTAACACAGATTAAAAGCCCTTTTGGCCACCTAAAAACAGAGTTCCTCCTTTTTGGAAAACTATTCTTTCAATATGAGTTGCAGATCGGTTTGAGGTGTTTGTGGAATGACATCTTGTGATGGGAAGTGATTCTCTTGTAGTTGTGGAGCTTAAAAACCTGTATTATCATCCGCATGTGATAATGTCCAAAGACTTGCTTTTAGATGAGGTCTTGTTAAAAAAATAGACTAATTATTTATGCTAATTGAAGGGTCATGACTTGTAAAGACAAAGGTCAATACCTTTTATGTTCCCTGCACTCCATGTATTGTGTGCAGTGCTCTCACAAGTGCTTGAAGCCTAACAGATAATATAAATGAATGAGGAGCAGGTCACTGAAACCAGAAAGAGGAATCTCATTATTCTTTCTGGGCTTAGCTTGAGCTCCTTTCATCAGTTCTTAAAGAGCTTGTTACAGTTCAATGCATTAGCCTTCACAAAAATGAAAATACGTACCTTTATTGTAACGTTACCCTTGGTAACCTTCCGCATGTTGAAGCCCACTGTAGGAATCATATCTTCACTGAACTGACCTGACTGGGGAGAGGAAAATGAGACAGCCATTAGCAAGACAACAGAGGATCTCTCAAGCAATGCAATTAGCTTTTTAACAACATATTATTTTCCTTCCAATATAAGAAAGCATGACTGAAAATGCCAGAGAACACCCAAGTTGTACACTGCTAAAGCAAGATTTCATGCTACTTCCTACGGTCCTTTTCTGAGGGACAAAGCATACAGTTCAAATAGCTAGTGAGCAAGTATCACATGCAAGGCCATGAAACTCTTAAAATGGAGGCAGGCAGGGGAGGGAGAAGAGAAGATTTGCTTGAAAAATACTGTATCATGTGCATTGACTCAGAAATATCATTGGTTAATGAAAATAGCATGGGAAGGGTTTGAAATCAAGTATGACAGACCTAATAATCATTTTCAATAGCCGACTTAGGTCCAAATGTCATATTCTGGAAATTGGTTATCAGCTCAAAATATACTCCAAAGTCCCTGTTGCAGCAGGATGGCACCTTGAAGAACCTGTATTGCTTCTGCACTCCATGGGAAGCCACACTGGTAACAAATTGCAAAATTTCCTGATATTAAACTGGAAAGTCTACTTCAAGATGTGTACAAACCTGAAATGTCAAGCAAGTTTTAACAAATGTAATGCTGCCACAGGAAATAATGTGTATCATGGCACTTCAATATAAAATGAAGCAATGGCTTCAGAGCCCATAGGCTGCAGTTTGATTCACTCCTTTCCACCACCTACATGGAGCATAAGGGAAGCCTTAGATGTAGTCCTTTATACACAATTTGACTTGTCAACCAAGACATCTGCTGATTTAGATTAAAGAAAACAGAGCACAGTCACTGTGCTTCTGATAGTTGTAGAGAAAATCATGTAGCTATGAATTCTGTCAGACCTGATCCCCAATCTCTACCTGGTTAAGTTCTAGCTGATCTAGGAAAGTGAGATGGTGACTATTTGCAGCCACAAACAAATATGAAGGTCTCTGCAGGGGAGGATGTGAGTGGGAAAAAACACCTTTGAAAACCCTTTTTGGAACTTTTAAGAGCAAATCCATTCTTGCACATTTTTTGAAAGAAACACAGAAATGTCTGTTACTTTAGGAGGTATGTGTGTGTGTATGTGTGTGTGTAGACAGACAGACAGACAGACAGTTTGACATAAAATGGTTGTAGGAAATAGATTTCTGTGGCTTCAAAATTTCTGTAAAGCTAACATTTCTAGCTAGAAAGACTTTTGCTGTTAAAACAGGGCAAATATTTCAGTAGGGAAAAATGTTTAATCTTGGGGAAAGATAACATTCTTGGTGCTGTATAACTATATGCTCTCCATAGCATTTGTTGTGATGCTATCATAAAAGCTACAGCAGAACTTTCCAAATGGTGTGACACAGTACATTTAGGTGTCAGTAACAGCATGTAGACTTGTCATGCAAACATAAAAAATGACAAAAATCTTAGAAATGTATGTTATTACCTTAAAATCATATATTTTTAATATATAAATGAAAGGTTTTCATGTGTTATGTTGTGTCCCCATGCATTTCATTATTACAATTTATGTATGTGTCCATTTCTCTTATAAAGGGTTGGTTTAATCTCCGGTTTGCCAGTAAAACTAAATTACTGTGTTGCGAAATGATGCATGTTTAAAAGGTGCGACTTCAATATGAAATGTATGGAAAGCTCTGAGCTACAGGCTAAAATTTATCAGAGCAAGAACTAACACAGGTCCTCCACAAAGCCATGATGCAGTCTCCAGAAGTCGGTTCTAGCCACAGTAGAAGTCACCTGTCAGTGTATTAACATGTATTTGCAAGAAGAGTTCAATTCAGGCTACCTTTGGGACAGGTATCATATTTCAGTTATCTAAAAATTTCATTCACAAGCATGAAAAGGGCACAGGACAAAGTAAGAATCAGCATTACAAATCGTAAAAATTAACTACGGTATATTTTCAGAAATTTAAATTAATGGAAATAAGGATTGAATTAGCCATACATATATGTTGCTAAATTTACAAAATGAATCCATCTCTATTCTGCCATGGAATGAGACTGTGGACATTTCTTTCCATTCCTCATTCTGCGGTTTGCCAGCTTTACAGCATTATCACTTCTGTTTAACCAATGCAAAAAGTCTGAGAAGACATGAGTTAAAAATCTACACTTGTGACCCTGACACCTCATGACCATGTTTATTTATTTATTTATTTATTTACATACATCATTTTTACCCCGCCTTTCTCCCGGGGGGGGGGGGGGGAATCAAGGCAACTTACAATAAATAGGAAAAAATTCAATGCCTAAAAATAGTGTACAAAACAACAATTCATATAAAAGCAGATACCATTACAAAATAAAGTCACATTATATAAAATTTTAAACATATCCAAGATGTTAGTAACAAGCAGCTTGAGACCTATAACACTATGTAACATAATTTTTGATCCTGGGTTACAAATGTCATTTCCTAACTGGTTTATCATAAAATAATGGGAAAAGTTTACTAAATTGCACATTTTGCTAGTTTTTCAATGAATATAACTAATTCAACATAGTTTGTGGCAGCCACAAAAACGAAGTTTTTGGAGTGTAAAAACCACTTTCAAAGTAAGTACCACACAATTAAACAGGAAACAAACCAGGAAGATATTTTCTTTTCAAATTTGTTATACAGTGTAATTTGATTTCTGAAATACGTATCCATATATGTATTTTAAAGCTCATACTTCACATAATTATTACACAAAGCAATTAATTTATATTTAGCTAGAGCCGATGCTGGGATTACAATATTACTCTTTACTCCATTCAACTCCATATCTTGCTTTGAAGCCAGTTTGAAAAAGGTTGAGGAAGTGTGAGTCATTCATAACTACCCTTTGACTTTTCTGAGAAGATGGTCTGAAAGGTTGGAGTAACCCTCAGGAACAACATGACTATAGGAGAATATAGTAAAAATGGTTTGTTCCCACTTTGTCCAGGAGGAATCTTTCCTGGGTTTCAGAGACAAGGACAGAGATTGCTCACAGATTTCTTTTTTAAAGGGTTCCTGCTATCCTTGATGCACTATGCAGTAAGACACCTGACATAATTTCATGACATACTTTTAGGAGAGAATGAAAGCAAACTCCAGAACATTTGGGGTTATGCAATGATATCACCATGCATATTTTCTTGTAAAAAACATTAAAATCTAAAATGTTGTTGTTCTGGTTTTTCAAAACACTCAAGAGTATAGAAAGAGCAAGTCTAAAGATTTTGAAATTGGAAGAAGCTTATTTTCTCCTAGCCATAAGGTGAAAAAAGCACTTCAGAGCTGGAAGAAGGTGTTATGTACTACAATAGAAACAAGCTTACATTTATCTGCTTGAAATTTATTTTTGCATGAATACTTCCTTTTTCATAATTTTGTACATCATAACAGAATTGTTCCTAATCTGATGCTTTGAAGGAAAGCTACTTCCACAATTTCTTCAGTGACGTGGGGTCTGCCAGTAAAAATCCCCTTACAATTAAATCTGAGAGAAAGGAGAAGCCTTTTTCGAATCTTCTCAGAGAAAAGTCCTCCTTCCACTATCTTCATAGCATTCCCCTCATCACAGAGTTTTTAATAGAAGCAAAAAAGTGATGAGAGCAAACAGCATCACTTGTAAAATATGGGATATACTGCAGAATACTGGAAGTGATAAAAATTTTGATTTGATGACTGAAAGTGATAGTGCCATTCCATTTTTCAGTGGATAAATATCCACATTCTATTGTAATAGGATACACATCTTCATGCCTAAATGAGGACAAAAAAATAAGGACAAGTAATATGTTATATGGATTGCTTTTTTAAAAAAATGCCTACTGCATCACATACAGCCAGCATTTATAGTGTAATATCCCCATCTGGTTTCCCTCTGAATTTAGCAGAACGGTTTTTTTTAGACATACTTCACAATCTGACTAAGATTTTAAAAAATCAATAGTTTGAGAATCTAAATCTATTGACACAAGTATAGGCATTCCACGAGGGAAATAAGAATATGAAACTGTACTTGAAATATATGGACATCACAGTTGTGACTAATGTGTCTATCAGGGGACACTGATGTTCTGCCTACCACAGAAAAAGAAAACCCAAATAGCTGTATGGAAATACACAACCAACACAGCAAACAACTCAATAGCAATCCAACTACCCAATGACCTTTTTCCACAAGTACAACCAAATAAGAAGCTCAATTACAAAGCATACCCCATATTCACAATTAAGAAGTCTGTTGTTCTTAAGTTTATAGTCAGTCACCTCTGTAATACACTGAAACATACAAAGCAGATAGAAACATTTAATAGAAATATGATCCTATTACATTGCAGGCAATGAATACTGGAAAGAAAATCCTATACTGTAGTGTATAAATATATGTACAGCTGTCCTTCCAAATTTGCAGGTTAAATAATCAGACTGCTGTATTTGCCACCACCTCCACTGTTGCCCTATATGGGACTGACAAAATATATTCTGTCTAGGCATTTGTAAGTCCTCCAGTGTGATTCAGAAGGATTCTGATTCTCCTCCAGGGATAATGATGGTGCTGATGATTCTGATTTCCCTCCAAGTAATAATTATTACTCCTGGAGGAAATTGACCAGAGAATCACGCCAGAGAAATTACAAATACCTAGAGAAATGTTCTATCAAGTTACAAGAAGAGGGCCTATATTCATGGTTTTCCCACTGTCACAAGGTGTCTTGAGCCACCAAACATGTCAAATATGGAAGGCTAACTGGATTTCTAATGCTGTGTGGTGATGAAATGATACGATCATGACAAAATAAGCTATTTAATTGTATATAAAGTATTTTAAATACATGGGACCGTTGTTAAGAATCCTATCTTGGAAGAAAGATGAGACATAAATTCAATAAAAATAAATAAAGTTTGCTTGATTAATTGTGAAAAAAATCACTACGTTGGGGACTTTTTTGGTGCTGCTGACTGCAAAGTCACTAGCTAAAGTGTTAGAAAATGTTAAGCTTCACCGAGCTAGGAGCCACAGAGGCACAATGGATCAAACCCTTGTGAACTGCTAATCTGGGTTGGGTTATTTACCTGAAGGTTGCAGGTTCAAATCGAAGAGATGGAGTGAGCTCCCATCTGTCAGCTCTAGCTGGCAGGGACATGAGAGAAGCCTCCCAGTAACACATTTGGACGTCCCCTGGGCAATGTCCCTGTACACAGCCAATTCTCTCACATCAGAAGTGACTTGCAGTGATATAAGATGTACACAAATGTCTCCTGGTTTCAATACAGACAATTAAAGGAATACTTTAATAAGGACAGGAAATTAGGTTTCATGACAAAAGAATCAAGCTGGGATAAAATAATGCAATTAGACAAGAAGGAAATTACAAAGATATACAAGTTGTTGCTCCTGTGGTCCACAGAAACAGAAACAGTGAAAGAATGTATGATAAAATGGGCCCGAAATATTGGACACCTGATCCAAATGGAAGACTGGGAAAAATGCTGGAACAAAAAACTAAAATATACGTACTCTTTCAATGGAGCCCCGGTGGCGAAGTGTGTTAAAGCACTGAGCTGGAGACCAAAAGGTCCCAGGTTCAAACCCCGGGAGCGGCGTGAGCGGCCGCTGTTAGCCCCAGCTCCTGCCAACCTAGCAGATTGAAAACATGCCAATGTGACTAGATTAATAGGTACCGCTCCTGCGGGAAGGTAATGGCGCTCCATGCAGTCATGCCGGCCACATGACCTTGGAGGTTACAAATGGAGATGAGCACCAACCCCCAGAGTCAGACATGACTGGACTTAACGTCAGGGGAAACCTTTACCTTTACCTACTCTTTCAACTTAAAGGAGAACTGGTATAAGATGATATACCAGTGGTATATCACTCCTCAAAAATTGGCTAAATGTTTCAATAATGTAAAAGAAAAGTGTTGGAAATGTGGCTCACATGTGGGATCTTTTTCCACATGTGGTGGACATGTAAGACAGCTGCAAACTACTGGAGAATGATCCACCAAAAATAGAGACAATCCTAACAATCAAAATAGAAATGAAACTGGAATTTTGCCTAGTATGTATAATACTTTGAAACAGAAAAGAATAAAGACATTTTATTTAACTATTTGGTGAAAGCAGCGAGAATTATATACGCAAGAAATGGAAGAACAAGGAAACCCCAACAACAGAGGACTGGATGGTGAAAAATCTAGATGTTGTGAATGTGGATAGTTATGAATATGGATAGATTAACCTATCAGCTAAAGATATGCAGGGAATTCTGAAAAAAGCAACAGATTGGATACCAGTAAAAGAATTCATGAAAAAATAAAAAATGAATGTTATTACTTAACAATAATGAAAACGCACTTATAAGGGACTAACATGCAGAAAGAATGAACTGGAGATGCCAAATGAACAAGAGAGATTTTCTAAAAGATTTTTAGGACCTTGAAGCATGAGAACGGAAGTCAACAACTGACACCCCCCCCCCGCAAAAAAACCTGAATTTTTTCCTTTTCTTCACCCTCTACCCACTTCCCATACCCACCCATCACACCCTTCCCCCATTACCCTCCCCAATTTTTATCCTTTCTTATCCCTTAGTTTTTAAATACTACCACTGTAAGAAAATATCAATAAAATTATTATTAAAAAAAAGAAGTGACTTGCAGTATGTTCTCAAGTCGCTCCTGACACAATAAAAAACTAGCTGTCAAAGTGAAGGCAGGGTTATTCTGGAAGGCAAGTGTCCTGTCTGTTGCATATACCTCTGCAAATGGGATTGCTGAAATAATAAATAAATAAATAAATAATTCAATGTAATTCTGCCATTGCTTCACTACTCAAATCTCATCACATAACCATCAGATATGTACCTGAGATGGACATCTGGGAAACATGGAGCATTTATGCAGCATCTACCTAGATTAAAATGGAAAAACCTATGATCTTAAGATTTAACCCCTAAATAGCAGATGAGACATTTTATGTACATGTAGCTACTTGAAAGGAGAATAATATTGTTTACAAGCCATAGTTCTAAAATCCTTCACTATTACATAGAACTTTATTGACTGTTCTGCAGGATACTTGTACTGGCTGGCAAACATGATAACTTCCCATGAGGTAAGAGTGTAAACAAAGAAAAGAAACTTTGTCCAAGGATAGAGCTGGATAAGGAATTTGAACCTTGGTCTCCTCCATGTAATAAAGTCCTGTATACAACCATCTACTCATGTAACTATCCAGTACCTACAAATGTGCTAAAATAGATCCAAATGGAGACACAGTGGTTGCAAGGAGTCTCACTGAAAGTCACCAGCTTACCCTACTCCAGATGATGGTTACAGCTGGTGTAATCAGGTAAACTTTATCCCCTGAGAATTCTGGGGGCATACATCTAGAGATTTTACTCTCTAGAACATACCAAATTTTTTCAATGATAATAATTACAGTACAAGAAAGAGAGCATTATTTTTGCAATATTTCATTATGCTATCACTACTGTTTGAACTCTTGTACATGATACTTATTGCATCAGTGGGGCATTCTGATCTTAACAGGCCTATGAGGGTTATAAGCATCGAGATCCAGCCACTCCCCTATTTCTTATGGGCTTGAAAGAAGCTAGGCAACACCTAAGTAAATTAATGAGGGCAATTTTTCAGCAGATGTGAAGGACAGCAAAGCGTCCACAATCTAATGTAAAAGTAGTTATTGTACGCAGAAGTTAAGCTCTGCGTTAGAAGAGTGAGATTGCAGTGTAGTCATATCTAAATTTTGTTGAGAATGATGCTTGAAGTAACAAGCAGATACACCCAAGTAAGAGTGAAACTGTACAATGTAGGAGTGTACCTACATATATGTATATCTGCACAAAAGTTACCTTAGATAAATAATGCCATTCGTTTATCATCAAAACAAGTAAAGAAGAGAAATCATTATAACAGGTTAATTCCTTAAATAAACCAAGATTTCACATCCTTTACTCCCCCAAGGAATTCAAGGAAATATACATGGTTTTATACATCTTTTATGATCGCTGATTGCTACTAAAGAGAATTTATTATTCTTATAACCAATCTAGAAGGTTGTTTGAAGGATAGTGAATGCCCCAAGATAATCTAGAGAGCTTCATCATAAAATGAGGATTCACATTTGTATCTCCCAAGACAAAGCCTAAAAATAGTTATTATACATTATCTATTCCGGGTGTTTTGAATTTCAGCTCCCACTAGTCCTAGCCAGCTTGCTCAATGATCAGGAATTCTGGGCCTAAACCCAAAATATCGGGAAGATCAATGTTTGAGGATCATAGACTACTCTTTGATGGATCAAAGACCTACCTGGGCCTTTGACTTGTTCACCCTGTTCCCAATCACTTTATAGCAGTGGTTCCCAACCTTTGGGCCTCCAGGTGTTTTTGGACTTCAAGTCCCACAGTTCTTAACAGCTGTTAAACTGACTGGGATTTCTGGCAGTTGAAGTCCAAAAAATCTTTGAGGTCCAAAGGTTGGGAACCACTGCTTTATGGGAAGTCCTCCATATAACCATAACAGCAAATGCACTGTAGTTTTCACACTCCCCAACAGCTAATATGTAGAAGTGCAATGCTTCTGTTACTACAGGTTATATGGGCTATCGTGACAAGAAGCCATAGATAACCCTACTCTTCATGGTTTGAGCAACGGGCTGAAAATGGTTTGAGCACTGGGCTGCAACTCTGGAAACCAGGGCTCAAATCCTGGCTCAACCATGGATATTGAGTGACCTCAGGCAAATTACAATCTTTCAGCCTCAGAGGGAGCCAAAAGCATATCTACTCTAAAAAATCTTTCCAAAAAATCCGCTAGGAAATGACTTGAATTTTTTAATGGATAGACATAACTATGAATTGTTTTTACTGTTGTATTTTATTATACTGTTGGGTGTGGTCCCTTTGTAAGCTGCCCCAAGTCCCCTAGGGGAGATGGGGTGGGATATAAGAATAAAGTATTATTATTATTATTATTATTATTATTATTATTATTATTATTATTATTATTATTATTATTCTTAACTGGTCCTTGAGGCAGAGAAATCCAATTTTAACCACTTGCTGTAGGAAGAATTTCCTTTTATCTGTCTTAAAAATCAGATCAATTAGTGAAATAGATAACCTCAGCTTCTGGCATCTAGGAAGATACACCGTCCCCCATGTATTTATTCCATACCACACTTAATTTTGAATGTTACTATCATGCTCCCCCCTTATTCACCTTTTTCCAAGCTACATAGAACCAAACATTTTAATCTTTTCTCATAGGGTAATTGTTACGCTGTCCATCCCATTTCAACATTGCACAAACCATCATTATGTGTTCCTCCATGCCTACAGATTCCAAAATTCCAGGTTACCTAGACTGACCCAGATCACATACTAGACTGATATAGCCTGATCTACTTGGAGATCAATATAGAACCTCAGTTCCATTTAACTCCCACATCTTCTCAGATGTAGGTCTCTGAAAGCTGAAGACTTTCAACTCTTAAGAAGAAAAGTGTCAGAATTCCTAAAATTACTACACACACAAACCACAGTGATAAAACCAGGCAGGTCAGTGCTGTCCTTTCTGGTTACTGTTAGTGCAATCATGCTCTTCTGTACGTATTTCAAATTCAGCAAGCATAAAAGGCATGACTGGTGATCAACACATGCTGCTCAAGGAGTTGTAGTGACATTGATGAACAATGTCAGCTGATTGACTGAAGCATAAACATACCAGCATTTGCTTTCAGAGCTAATGAAATCTACACCGTATAAACATCTTCCACTTCATAGAAGCACAGAGACATCGATCCTCTTCCAGCCTTTCCTCCTAACAAGTTGTGTGACCTTTCACCATGGGCCTACCATTCTGAAAAACCGGATCTTGCTTTTCCTTTTGAATTCTCCTGAACAATAAATGGCCCAAAGCAAATCATTATGGGAAATAAAAGCAATGCAGAGAAATCAGTGGATAATTTTGAGTCTGGATCCACAAACTTAAGTACTGAGGTGCTTGTCAGAGGTCAAATTTCATAGAATCACAGAGCTGGAAAAGAACCCAAGGGCCATCCAGTTCAACCTCCTGCCATGCAAGAAAACACAATAAAAGCACCCCCAAGAGATGACCATCCAGCCTCTGCCTAAAAACTTCCAGAGGAGACTCCACCACATTTTGAGGCAGCATACTTAGATACACAGATGCACAAAACTGGCAACCAATTACAGATCAATGGGCCATCATTACGGGGAATTACATCTGCATTAAAGCATTTATCTTGAGCACTTTGTGTGAATTTTATTTGTTTTTCTGGTGCAAGGTACAAATATGATACGGGTGGGGATTCAGGGGAAGGAATCTGTTTACCACACATTCCCTTTGTCACACCTAAAGGGAGCATCATAGTTCAAGTTGCAGAACTATTCTTCACTCTTGTGTATATTAGCAGGACATCTCTAAAAACAAGTCAAGAAATGTTAGCCAGCCACTACAAATTGTTCAGAACTTCCTCCAAAATCTTTAGCCTTTGAGTCAGCAGTTCAATAGAATTGCCTCAAGATTTCTCATCATTACCATATAGTACAGGCAACTCACCATATAATCTTTCTAGATATCTAGAACAAGTGGTGTTTTTCTTACCATAAATAAGAAACTAAAGATATGGGCATGTCAGTCTGGAATATCAGTATACAAAACCATCTTGTAGCACCGTAAAGAATGAGGGAACAAGGTTGGTAGAATACGCTTTCGTAGACTAAATCTACTTCCTCAGATGCATCCCTTTGCATACATAAATTTCTCACATGTATCCTTTTGCACACAAATAAAAAAGTCACTTGGGTATAAATAACTGTGTAGATGAGTAATAGATACAAGATCAGGATATCTCACGCTTGGAAAAAATCCTTCATCTGACTGTGTGCGGCCAGTCATATAGACACATCCAGGAGGGCTGTTTTTCCCCAATACAACCAAGATGCCACAATGCCAATCATATGTTCATGCAGGCAAACAAAAGTTTACTCTGCATATATGTAAATATTAATTTTATAAATATAGTATTATATTTATTTTATATAAATTTGTTTATTTTATATACACGGGTGTGTATGTATGTCTCTCTCTGTGTGTTTATGTATAATATACTGTGTATATATTATGAACTGTAAATATTTAGCTTTAGATTAGGAAGTAGTTTTGGCTTATTTGCAAATGAAATGAACTTATACAAATATGTAGCATTGTAACTACTTTTTGTAAGATCAAAAGAGTTGTCATGCTGCTCCTACAAAGCCACACTCTTATTTCTTTTTGCATATTTATCCCAACCACAACTTGTTCATATATTGCGTCAGTCACAAACCGTTCAAAGCCTCTTAAGGCTACACAGTAGATATGTACTGTTCTTGGAAAAGTTTCACAGTCCTATTTTAATTCGTAACACATCTCTGGTTCTCAATTTGAGTCTGAGTGTTTAGACTAGTCCAAGCTGCTGCACTAGTACATTTGTGAAAAGTGAAGTAACATCCAGAGAGCCAGCATGTGTAGTGGCTTAAGCACTAGACCACTCCAGAGTGATCGAGGGAAAAATCACATTCTCTTAACTCCAAAGTAAGGCAAAGGTAAGCCTCCTCTAAATAAATTGTGCCAAGGAAGCTTCATAATAAGTTCATCTTAGAGTTGCCATAAATCAAAAATGACCTCAAGGCATATAACAACAAATTAGCACCCATTGCCAGTCAATTACCACTAACAATATGTAAAGATATGCCATGTTCCACTTTATTTTGTTTTCAATTAAAATGTTTTAATGGATTGACATATCTGGGCACTCCCAAAGAACATGATAATCTATTACTTTGTTACATCCATGTTTTTGCTTAGAAATAAAACATAACCAAGCAGTCTTCAATAGCCCAAGTTTTGATTTATTGACCAGAATCTTGGGAGAAATCTAGACTTCAGCTTCATTAGATCATCATTCATGAGTCATGCTATTGTTACGTCTGTCTGGAAAACAAGTCATGATCTGGCTGGATAGATAATTGGATAATAGCCTCCTCTATGCAATACAGCTCATCTGAAAGGCTTAGGAACACAGTGCAAAGCACTTAGCCTCAGCATGCCTGCATTTAAACCAGCTTTGCTCCATTGATATCAATCAAAAGAGCACTTGGTATGATTAAACCATTGTCAAACTCACACAATGATTACTTGAGGGAAGTTAATTTTGTCCTTGAGAAAAATTGCAGACCTTTGACAAGCCCACATACAGCTTTTACAGGGCAATCCCCAGTGCCAGGGATTCAAGTTGAGGGTCTCATCTGAGGTGGCAAATCCTGAGGTGGCAAAAGCCAGTGGACCACACTTTCCACTACTCACTTCCTTCAGACAAGTCCACAAGTGATCCCTCCGAGCAAATAAAGGGTGGCATACTTGTCTTGATGCTAATAAGTCCAAGCAAAAATGTCCAGAGAGTTCACAAGCCCAAAACATCTTGGCATGATGGGCTCCTTCCAAAGAGGAAAGCATTATGGCTGAGGCAATCCTAGAAGCTTTTGGGGTATATGTGCTTTTTTTCTCAATATACACCTAGCTCAAAATACCTTGCTCTGAAAGAGGAACACTGAGAGCAAGCCATTAACAGGGAAAGTCGCATTGGTGCCAGGACCATAGTCATCTCTATCTCAGGTACCTGGGTGGCAGCCATATATATGTCTATTCAGAAACACTGTATTCACATGAACATATTCTTTGAAGACTTATATGATTGCAGCCATCATCATTTCTGGGCTAAATTCAAAGAATACAGAGAGCAGTGGTTAAATCCAAATCAACACCCACAAGATTACTGATGGAAAAGTTGGTACTCAGTTGAAAGTCTGAGGAAAAATATGTTTGGGAGAGGTGAAAAGTTTCTGTTTGCTGTACACTATATTTCAGAGGAAGAGACTGGCAAAATCACATCTGAATTTTCCTTATCTAAGAATTCATGTGATTGCTACAAGTCAATAGACAACCTGAAAGTGCATGTGCACACAAGCAGATTGATCAATTGCAACTTCTGCATGATGGACTGTATATCATCACCAAAATATAGCCCAAGTGACAACAACATAGAGAACCCACTGAACTTTAACATTAAAACTAACAAAACCCTTTTGTTTAAACAATGATTCTCAATCTATGGGTCCCCAGCTGTTTTGGCCCACAACTCCCAGAAATCCCAGCTAGTTTACCAGCTGTTAGGATTTCTGGGAGTTGAAGGTCAAAACATCTGGGGATCCACAGGGTGAGAACTAGTGGTTGATACAAACAATCTTGCAGTCATACATATTAGCAACTTTCACACCTATAGGTGTGGAGATGGATGAAAAAATTAACAATAAGTCACACAATTTCAAATAGTAGAACTAATGCATCTTCATAAATGGTACTTACCCTAAGGACGACTTAAGCTTTTAATTACATTGTTCATGCAAAACACTGTATGAATGGATGCAACATTCAGACAAGCAAGAATACATTTTGTGCATTAAATAAGTATGTGGAAAAATCAAAAGTAGCCCAATGTATGACCAGCACAATTATACAAACAAGAATTGTACAAACTATCCTTTCATGGATTTGTCAACATAAAAATAAAGGCTAGTTGTTTCCCACCTTGCTACATGTATCCCACTGTAAAGAACACATATACATAACTCATGAGATGGAGGTATACACTGCTTATTATGTCTCACACAGGAAGTTTTAATCATGATTTGAAAGATGCCTAGTGCTTTAACATGCCTATATAGCTAACCACTGCTCTTAGGACTCTTGGGACACTGCTCTTAAAAACAGTTAAAGGTTTCTAATATTTAATGCACTTCATTCTATTTTATGTCAGCCTATATCAGGCTATAATATGCCAATACTTCTCTAATGAGAGAGAGGATGCATTTTTTCTATAAGATGTTGAAATAATTTCATTAACTAAAACTCAGTTTTCAAAAAGAACAATAACAATTTCCCATTGAGGCAGCGGTTTTTGTCACAGTCAAGTTCTCCCCAGTTTTATTTTCCAGTAAGAACAAAATACTTTTATTTAGAGTGAAATTGTCCTCCAATGGTAACACATAGAATCATAGAGTTCGAAGAGACCTCGTAGGCCATCCAGTCTCCAACCCCCTCCCAAAATGCAGGAAAACTGCAGTCAAAGAACCTCTAGCCTCTGCTTAAAAGCCTCCAAAGGAGCCTCCACCACACTCCAAGGCAGAGAGTTCCACTGCTGAACAAACCTCACAGTGAGGAAGTTCTTCCTAATGTTCAGGTGGAATCTCCTTTCCTGTAGTTTGAAGCCATTGTTCTGCATCCTAGTCTTCAGGGTGGCAGAAAATAAGCTTGCTCCCTCCTCCCTATGACTTCCCCTCACATATTTATACAAGGCTATCATGTCTCCTCTCAGCCTTCTCTTCTGTAGGCTAAACATGCCCAGCCTTTTAAGTCACTCCTCATAGGGCTTGTTCTCCAAGCCCTTGATCATTTTAGTTGCCCTCCTCTGGACACATTCCAGCTTGTCAACATCTCCCTTAAATTGCAGTATCTAGAATTTGACACAATATTCCAGGTGTGATCTAATCAAGATAGAACAGAGGGGTAGCATGACTTCCCTGGATCTAGGAACTATGCTCTTATTTATGCAGGCCAAAATCCCATTGGCTTTTTTAGGCACTGCATGACATTGTTGGCTCATATTTAACTTGGAATCCATATATAACAAGCTAAACCGAGACAGTAATTAACCTGAAAAACAGAAGTAATTTTGTTATAGTTTGTAAATATAACTCTGAAAGAAAGCTAAACCCATGAAGTTTTCTCTTCAAGAAATAATTATATCAAAAAATAATCACAGAGCAATACCCTAACCTGGTATTTTACTCCACAACTGCAACAAGCTCGAAAGAAAGCTTCCTTGAAAACAATCCAAACTGCTGCTGCCTGTGCACTGATAGCTTCATCAAGAGGTAAGAATTGTACCATCAAGGAAATGCTGCGTGGCTGAGCACCCCAGTACTTTAAGGACTGCCTTACTTGGTACAAACTGAATTTAAAACTGGCTGGGGAAGCTCTGTTTACAGTGTCTTTGATTAATGTGATCTCATGACAACCATGCATGGCAGACCCTTCTTGGGGATTGCTCACCTGTTCATGCATTGATCATGTGGAAACGCATGTTCAAGCACAAATTCAAAATGCATTTATTTCTAAAGCAGCTGGGAGATGGGAAGCTACACAACTTTATAGTTGTTGATTCTTCCTCATGTGTTTACTTATCACAATCTATGTCTTAAGAATTATGACTATACAGTAAAGGTCTTTGTATGTGAATTGATGGGAAATCCTCTGCAGCAGGTTTTGGAAATGCAGAAGATTGCATTTGGCAAATGAGGGAAATTAAGTTACATCACGGTAGTGGACGTCAGCTAGTGTGATACTGAATTTACACAGTAACATAGTCAGTGTATTCACTAATCCCAAGAAGAAGCCATATATAGCATTCAGACCAAACAGAGCAATTAGCCCTATCATTCCCCTTCTACCCCCATTTTGTAAATGTGTGTGCTCTTTGGCACATATTGCCCTAGAGTAGCACTAAATATAGCCATGCCCACCAACTAAACAACCATCTACAGACAGTCCCCGAGAAGACTCGTAGTTACAAACAAATGTGAGACAACAGGAAATGAAAGAAATCTACCCGCTGGAAGGGAAATTCACTCCTGAAAGAGTTGTCACAGGAAAACGATATCTCAATTGCAGCTTTCTCACGAATCCTTGTTTCCACAACAAGCCACATTTTTTCAAATCCAATTCTCACAGGGACCGAAAGTGAAATCTTCAGAACAGGGGCGCAGACAGCAAAACAAACACCATAGGCATGCTAACTCTTCCCTATGCTATCAAAAGCTACTATAATAATAATTTTATTTCTTACCAGCCTCTCCTCAAGGCAGGTCACAGCACAGTCAAAAACACTGATACCTGTTCCGACTTACAAACAAATGCAACCTAAGAACAAATAATAATAACTTTATTCTCGTATCCCACCTCCATCTCCCCGAAGGGACTTGGGGTGGTTAAAAACAGGGACTAGCCCAAAAACAACATAGCATTACATACAACAGTAATTAAAACAGTAATTTAAAACAATATAACAAAGGTATAAACAACATAACAGTTACTTTAAAAGCCTGAGCGTTGATTGCTACATTCAGCAGAGGGTGACTAGTGCAAGAGCTCCGAAAGATCCATAGGTAAAATCAGGGCAAATAGGGAAAGAACAAGGGAACAGTTCCAAACCTACAGAACCTATCTTCTTCATATCTTGTAGACTGGCTGTATTCATACAAACATTTCACACTGTTTGGCTTTATTTGTTTCTCTCTTCAGCAAGGGATTACTTTATTTCATCCTCATTTGGTCTACTTCACATGCACATCCCACTTTCTTTCACATGTTTCAGATTACAAAGCAAGAATGTACTATCAGAATTTCTTAAGAATGCACCTGTATTATCCTAAACATTATGATGAATATTATTGTTCAAAATGTTATCTTTCTAGATCAGGCCAAGGCCCTGTATTCTATGCAAGCATCTCATTGTGGGCTGGCAGGACAGCTTTATTTGCCTCCTCGCAAAAATGCCCTAAGTCAATGTAACAGAGCTATACTGGTGAAAGTCCCAAAAAGCTCCAACCAATATAATTGAGTCACTCAATTTAAACCTGATAGCCTATTTATTTTGGTTCAGCTATTCATCTGATCGTAAGACAGTTCACATATCATACTTGCTTATTTAAATTAGCCACAGTCAGCAAAACAGTTATCTAATCATTCATATTTAAATCACCCAAGATGGATGTAAGCACTTACAAATGCAATCATTTTTAGGGCCAAGTATGACTAACTGCTTAATCCAGTAGACTTTTTCCTTACCCTTTGCCATACAGAGGCAGTAAAATATCAACAGCTTTACAGCCCCTAAGTTTCACATCCCGATTGCAAGGAGGAAGGAAATATTAACAGGCAAAATTCATTACACCCTATGCTAGCCTGCCAAGCCAGCACAAACCAAGAAATATTATCCATCCTTGCAAAGACCTAACATTGATACTACAGAAAACCAGCATATTAAAGACTAAATGTATCCAGAAAGTATCCTCAAGGTACTATAGCAGTGAGTGCATTAGCAGTAGGTGTACCAAATTTCATAATATTAAGAAGGTGGTGCTGGTTTACCCAATCTGATGATTTTATCTGTACACTAGTGACAATCCTACATCTTGCAATACTGCCACACCATAGTAACCAGGAAAATATAGCATCTTCTGCTTATCATAGAGATACAACTGGTAATTTAGAAAGATGCCAACAAAGTCTTTTATTAGTTTTTTATAAGCAAGTTAATGGCCTAACTGAGAGGGTCACATTCTGTAACTGGGCCTAGCGTGGAGGAACTTTCCCCCCCATTCCTAAATAGATTTGCAGTGGGAACTATACCACACTCTCCTATTGTTGCTGCATTAAGTACAAGACTATGTTGACCTACCAGAAGAATGAGCTGAATACAACTCACCTTGCCTTGGTCTGTTTAATGGGCATTGGCGTCACCAAACCTCTTTATACTCAGTGAGGAGTCTTATTAGAACTGAGCCCTAATTCACCAATGACTAATTTGAATTGCTGCTATATCCACAGATACACAACATAGTGATGAGAGGGAAATGTTTGTGGTAGAACTAAACTGCATGTGTGAAAAGGCTTGTGGAATGATAGCCCACCTCATATATGAATATGAAAGACTATGTGACAAGTTGCCTCCAAAGTGCTGTATCACAATGCATTTTTCTAAGCTGTTCTTAAAACAATCGGAGATCTGCATTTTTTTTGATGGATAACACATGTTTACTCACAAACTGAAAATGTTATTTTTGGACTACAACTTCCGAATTCACAGTCAGCATTCTGAGAGATGTGGTCCCAAAACATCACTTGTTCAAACTGGTTTTGTCTATACATGACTGATGGTAACCTATATCCATAGTGAATACCTGTAATAATGTACATTACGTGGGACTTCCAGATTATGGATATAATTGCATGGAATTGTTTGGAAGTTAATTCCCATGAAGTCAATGGGTGCTCCTCATGAGCAAGACGATTCAGATGACGGAGCTAAGTGACTGCCATGATCTCTATAGAAGAACAATATTAAGGCATAACAGCATACACTCTCTTATAGACAATGAAGTCAGTAGGTACCTATCATCCCACTAAATGTAGAAGGTGGTGATAGCAAAGATTCGAAATGAGACAAACATATAACCAATAACTGGTTTATCAAGAATAGCTGCTACTTTTCACCCTTCTAAGAAAACCCCAGACTTACATAGGTGAATGAATAGCTTCTGAGTATTGTCTGTATGCATTTCATTTCACAACCTGGATTGTATGAAGTAGCTTTAGATCATTTTCCGATGGCACAGAGATCTCACATTATATAGCTCTGATAACATTTATCAACATACGGTGTCCTGGGTTCTTCCAAAGATGAACAAGCTCAGAAACTCATCAGCCAGTCAAGGGAGAATTGAGTAAGGCAAAACAAGCATGTTAAGTATTTAGATTCACTGGGATGAGGAAGAAAGTCCCAAAAAATCAAGCTCAAGAAGGCTGCAAAGAAAATGGGATGAATTAAGAGCTCTAGACACTGTTTCCAAAAATTGGTGTGGTTACACAAAGAGCATGAGATCTGCCAAAGATAGAAGAATTGGACTACCATTCTGCAAAGTTGCTTAATCCAGAATTGTGATAGGACAACTGCCTGAATCCCTAAGTGACTGCCTGAATCCCTAAGGAAGAACATGATTAGGGGCCCTTCCACACAGCCATAAAACCCAGAATATCAAGGAAGAAAATCCCACAATATCTGCTTTAAACTGGGTTATCTAAGGCCACACTGCCATTTATTCCAGGTCAAAGAAGATAATGTGGGATTTTATTCAGCTGTGTAAATCAGAACAAGACACCACTCTATGGAGTAAACAAATACCCATTGATTGAGAATGACAGGAAAAATCACTAAGTCCAAATAAACCCTGCTGGGGACACTTCTACATTAAATTAATGTAACTTTGGCTGCCCTTAAACTGGCTCAATCAATCCTATGGGGTCATGGGAATTGTAGTTGGGGGCCTGTATTAATGGTGAATAAATGCCCTAATGCAGGTATGGGCAAACCTGGGCCCTTGCCTGCCCTAATGTAATGGCACCAAAGAGAAAACAGACAGGGCAGTTCAATGGGGAGGGCTTGGGGGTTCCTCGTGAGGCCTCTATGGGGAAGGGAAGGAAAGGGGCGCGTCTCACCGCGATGACGTTGACGAAGGTGGTCTTCCCGGAGTACTGCAGCCCCACCAGCGTCAGCTCCATCTCCTCCTTCCAGAACAGCGACCGGAACCAGTCCAGCAGACGAGACAACAACGCCAGCATGATGGTGCGAGTTGTGGTGGCAGCAGCCCGGTCGCGACTCTAGGCCTCCTGTCCCTCGCCGGACTCCGTCACTCCCGCCTTGGCCGCGAGCGCAGCACCTACTCGCTTCCCCGCCTGGTGGGTCATATGACGCCTCCGAGGACCAGAGCGGCCTCGTCCCGCCGGAAGCGCCGCGCTCACAGCGGCCTCTGGCGGAGGTCAGAGTACACTGCAGGCGGGGAGGACCTGGCTCCCAGTGGCTTTACTATTAAAAAGTCGAATCCTGGCCGTTCAATGGACAGAAGGATGGCCTCGTGACGTCACGGGGGGCGGGGCTTCCTGGTTGCATTGAGCTTAATGCAATCCGCGTTACAGAGAGTTGTCAATGGGGGAAACAAGAAACCCCACTGAACAACATGTCAAGTGCTTGGAAGAGTAGGTTTACCAAACAGCTCAGGCGTGCTCCGTTTTGAAATTAAATGGATGATTTTCCTACCTCAATCACACACTAGCAAAGTAAAGGTTTTTCCTTGACATTGAGTCTAGTCGTGTCCGACTCTGGCGGTTGGTGCTCATCTCAACTTCTAAGCCAAAGAGCCAGCGTTGTCTGTAGACACCTCCAAGGTCATGTGGCTGGCATGACTACGTGGAGCACCATTACCTTCCTGCCAGAGCAGTACCTATTGACCTACTCACATTTGCATGTTTTCAAACTGCTACGTTGGCAGAAGCTGGGGCTAACAGGAGCTCATCCCACTGCCCTAATTCGAACCACTGACCTTTAGGTCAGCAAGTTAAGCAGCTCAGCAGTTTAATCTGCTGCACCACCGGGGACTCCACACTATTTATTTATTTACAGTATTTATATTCCACCCTTCTCACCCCGAAGGGGACTCAGGGTGGATCACAATGCACAAGGCAAACATTCAATGCCATTACACATATGACATATATAGACAGACACATATAGACAGTAGGCATGTGGGATCCAGGGAAAAAATGGTTCAATACTCACTTTGAAAGTAGGGTGTGCTGGCGCTTCGTTTCTAAAGTCATTTCTGAATTTTGAGGGCAAAAAATTTAAAACTTTCAGAAACTTCTGAATCTTCATATGTACCTCGTTAATGGTGGATACGCATGCGCATGAAGGAAAACATTGTCAATGGGGAAAATTGAGGGGCTTCTCTCTCCCTCAATTTTTGAACTATCCTAATGAAACTTGCTACAGTGGCAGAACACATTTACCACTATTAGCCCACCAAATCTAACAACATCTGACTTATCCTCAGTTTTTTGGCGAATTTTCAAAGTTTTTATAAAAAACATTTTTTAATAATAACAAAAAATCTGTTCCTGGTTTGAAAGTGTTATTTCCTGTTTCATTGGGTTGTCTTTACTTTGAAAGTCATTGTTCTGCTTCAGACACTTTGTTTTTGTGGCTGAAACTTTGTTAAATTTATGGAGAGAGACTCAACAAACCATAATGTGCTATTTATAGAACAATGTCCCTTGCACAAAGAAAAAGTTTGGCAGTGTAATAAAGTTTTGCCATGGGTTTTTCCCCATGGGGATAATATTAAGCATGCTGCTAACCAGGAGGGAAAATGCTCAGGACTGGGTTTCTTCCTATGGGGCTGATATTAAGCCCGCTGCTAACCACCAGTCATTGGAGAGAAAACGCTCTTCCCTTTCTACCAAGACTGTACTGTATTATAATAATCAGCAGTGATTGAGCAAGGAAGCAAGCCCAGGCTAGGCTGCTCCTCCCTGCAAACAGTTTGGTTGAATTAAAAAATGCTTTCTCGTATATCTGAAAGTTTTCTGAGGCCATTAAATAAACGGGCTCCAACACTTCGAATTGGAAGGTTAATTCCGAAGGGCCAAACCACCTTGGAACCCTGTTCGGAACCCAAAATAGATACGATTTTATTCCAATTAACGATGATTCTGAGGAATTCGCCCGTGCCTAATAGACAGACACAGAGGCAATTTAATATTCTGGCTTCCGGCTTCATGAGGGTATGCTTGATTCCGGCCACAGGGGGAGCTGTCACTTCACTGTCCACTTATGACACTGAGTCCTTGATAGAGTACTTCCTCATTCTTCCGCATGCTGCTGGATATTTTATGGTGTTGGAAATTAGTTAAATAAAGTGGTACCTAAATTTCGTATTCAACAGATCCAACTGCCTTTCGGTTGCATAAGTCAACAGCAAACTAGACTGTTAATGGTCAGGAGCTTACTCCGACCTGGGCTGGCACGAACCCGTGACCTCTCAGTAGTGATTTATTGCAGGTGGGTGCTCACCAGCTGTGCCACTAGCAAACTATCTGTTTTATTCGGGAGTTCTCATTTGATTTGGCAGCGCCCCTGGTGGTGCAGTGGGTTAAACATTTGTGCCGACAGGACTACTGACTGGCAGGTCGGCGGCCCAAATCCTGAGAGACTGGCTGAGTTCTTTCTATCAGCTCCAGCTTCCCATGGGGGGACATGAGAGAAACCTCCCATAAGGATGGTAAAACATCAAACATCTGGGCGTCCCCTGGGCAACATCCTTGCAGACAGCCAATTCTCTCACACCAGAGGCGAATTGCAATTTCTCAAGATGCTCCTGACATGGAAAAAAAGTTGATTTGCTGTCATACTGAAGAGAGTTCTTCCTGCCCACTGTCCCTCCCCTGTTTTCTATGTGAAAAGAAACACCTCCTCCCCCCGACTATGATTTTTGTTCCTGGGTTATAAATGTCATTTCCTAATTGGTTCTATCATAAACACATGGGAAATGTTTATTAAAGTGCAAAACCTTTGTCTTTGCAGGAGGGTCATATTTGGCTCTAATTTCTCAATGATTGAATATCTTGTAGAGCAGCGTTTCTCAATCTGGGGGTCAGGGCCCCTGGGGGGGGTCGTGAGGGGTGCTAGAGGGGTCGCCAAAGACCATCAGAAAATATATTAATTCACAGTGCTCGCTGAAGGTGGGTAAACTACATCTCCCTTAAATCACTGTCAACTCCTCCCAGATTCCTCCATTATTTTCTGTTGGTCATGTGGGTTCTGTGTGGGAAGTTTGGCCCAATTCTATCATTGGTGGGGTTCAAGGGTCTCTTTGATTGTAGGTGAACTGTAAATCCAGCAACTACAACTCCCAAATGTCAAGGTCTATTTTCCCCAAACTCCACCAGTGTTCACATTTGGGCATATTGAGTATCTGTGCCAAGTTTGGTCCAGATCCATCATCATTTGAGTCCACAGGGCTCTCCAGATGTAGATGAACTACAACTCCAAAACACTTCTAGTATTTTCTGTTGGTAATGGGAGTTCTGTGTGCCAATTTATGTTGGTGGAGTTCAGAATGCTCTTTGATTGTAGGTTACAGAAAGTGCCTTGGAGGTTGTGCTCGGATTCAGCCACAGAGGGGGGCTGTTGCTCCATTCTCTATGACGAAGAGCCATCAGGACATCCTCCTTCCTTTTAGTCACAGGCATTTCTGGTCTTTTTCTTTTATGGTGTCATAAAATACTTCCCTTACTTATTAGCGGTACCAAATTTCTCTAATTACAGTTCTAAGTTGTTTTCGAACTGCTTAGGTAAACAGTGAGCTGGGCTTGACAGTAGGGTGCTCACCCTGACCAGGATTCAAATTGGCCACCTTTCAGTTTGTAAATCTTATTACTGCTGGTGATTTATCAGCTGTGCTAAAGCCCAGCCCCATGGCAGAAGGGAGTTGGACTAGATGGCCCTTGGGGTCAACTGGAGCAGGAGAAGGGAAGAAGGCATCTGGGGGCTCTCCCTTTGTTACCATTCCAGTGATCCCCTCTCTCTCCATCCCAATGTTGAAAGAAGAAAGGAAGGAGGGAAAGGAGAGGTGGTGGAGGAGGTAACACATGGGACACACAACACACAGAAATAAGGAAGGGAAGGAGGTCCCCAGAAAGTGCATGAGATAGAAAGGAGCACAACATACTGCTGATCTTCCCTTATCCGTGAGCAAAAGGTAATGGTGGAGACTTTTCTCAAAGGGCCATTTCGGCTCCTCCCACAAATTGCCTAACCATATCATTTTAAAGCAGAGAACAACAAATACCATCACATGACAGAATTGACAATTTTGCTTATCTCTATCCAGATAATTTGCAAAAAAAAAAAGTCACTTGCTAACCAGCTTAGAAAGCATCTGAAAAGATAATCCTTTGCAACGCTTTTTAAACCCCATGATATCTCTACCCTACACTTGAAACCTATGTCATGTCATGAACACAGTAGGTTGTCATTTCTTAAATGGGTGGCTGAGTAGTATTTAATGAATGTGATGAAGTGGAAGGAAAGGAGAAACACTGAGTCAGTGCAAGATCTGGGATGGGGAACACCAGGGTCTTTCTGAGAGCTGTATGTTTTTATATAAAGTAAATTTTCAATGCTGTTGTAGAAAGATGCTGGAATTAGATAGGTCTAAGCCTCTTGGGGCTGCAAAGAGGTTTTTACCACCTTGTATCTCAAGGTGCTCCATGCAGTCATGCCGGCCACATGACCTTGGAGGTATCTACGGACAACGCCGGCTCTTCGGCTTAGAAATGGAGATGAGCACCAACCTCCAGAGTCAGACATGACTGGACTTAACGTCAGGGAAACCTTTACCTTTTTTTATCTCAAGTAAGGTATAATTAATAATTAATTAGGTTTGTTGTTGTGTGGCTTCAAGTAATTTCAGATATAGGGTGGCCCATTCACAGAGTTTTCTCATCACAAATTATTCAGAGGGAATTTACCTTTGTCTTCCTCTGAGGCTGAGAGAGTGTGACTCACCTAATGGCACCCAGTGGGATAGGAAGGGAGGGAGGGAGGGAGGGAGGGAAATAGATAGGCAGGGCTGTAGCCAGAAAAAAAATCGGGAGGGGTTTTGAAAATTTCGGGGGGGGGTGAACCACTACCACCACCACCCTCCCGCTACAAACCTGTCAATATCTGCTTGAGATAGTGCCTGGAGGGACTCTTAATGTTTTGCGTCTCATAGACTTAGCATGGGGATTTGGTTAACCAGTTAAAATTCATGAATAAACCAGGTTTTTTTTATAACCTGAAAAATTTCGGGGGAGGGGGTTTGAACCCCTAACATGCCCCCCGGCTCGCTAAAGGCCTGGAGATAGGTGATATCACCACATTGCATGATAGTGTAACAATATTCCTTAACTGATCAACATGATCAGTTAAAGTTGTGTCTGCCTTCAGGTCACCCGTTAACTTAAGGCAATCCCCATGAATTTCATAGGGTTTTCTTAGGCAAGGAATACTGAAAACTGCATCCATCAGTTCCTTCCTACTCTGTCTCATTGGTATGGAATGCTTCACCTGATCATTGATTGATTATACACTATGTAATGATTTCTTTCTTTTCCTGTATTATGCCATTTCCTAATTGGTTCTATCATAAAAACATGGACAAAGTTTATTAAACTGCAAAACTTTTGTTTTTGCGGGAAATCCTGCCACACATTTTGCTATAGTTTTTCAGTAAATATCTCGTAGAGTCTCAACCAATTCAACATAGTTTGTGGCAGCCACAAAAACGAAGTTTTGGAGTATAACAACTACTTTCAAGGTACAACTAAACAGGAAATAACACTTTCAAACTAGGAGTAGAATTGTTTTTCAAATTTTGTTACATAGTGTTATTTTACATCCTTCCAAAATATACCCTGAGTATCTGGATTCTATTGACCATGATGATTTATTACAATACAAAAATGAGATGACAGATGAAATCCCAACTAGAGTTGATCAGTTGCTGAATGGTGTGTCATCACATAGGTATATCCATGGATTCAAATGTTGATACTACCAATAGGGTTTAGGCCCACGTTGTTGTTGTTTTAAAAAAGGGTCCCTTGTTCTATTTCCTTTGACTATTGTAAAAAATTCACTTTACAGTTTTCTAAAGAAGCAATGGACCACATCCTGTTTCTCCTGGTGTCATAAATAGCTCCAACAATGGGGAAGTCAGAGAGGCAGCACTTTCTGCAGGGCGAAGGGATCCTAAGTTGGATCTTCAGCTTTAAGAAGATACCTGGAGGAATCCTCCACCTTGTGTGACTGTGGAGCAGAACAAACAACTCCGCATTTGTATGCTTGCCCACAATGTCCTACCTCATGTACAGAGGAAGAGTTGCTTAAAGCTACGGACAATGCGGTTGCTGTTGCCCGCTTTTGGTCTAAAACTATTTAGTTGTTTGTGATTTCCTCTATTTTTTTTCATCATTTTTAAAATGTATTTTTATGCAATGCTTTTGACATGAAATAAATAAAGCTTTAAGAAGCAGAATTGCTTCTCTGTCTTTGGGGCACTTGGAATAGCTAAGATAGCACCTACAGTGTAGAATGAATGCATTTTGGCACCACTTGAACTGCCATGGCTTAATGCAGTGGTTTTCAACCTGTGGTCTCCAGATGTTTTGGCCTTCAACTCCCAGATATCCTTACAGCTGGTAAACTGGCTGGGATTTCTGGGAGTTGTAGGCCAAAACACCTGGGGACCCACAGGTTGAGAACCACTGGCTTAGTACTATGTAATCCTGGGGTTTGAGTCTCTTTTCTGGAGAGAAAAAGTGGGGTACAGATAAATAACCATAATAAATAAGCATAATAATCTATAGTTTGGCAAGGCACCAGCATTTAAAAAAAACCAGGCAGATATTGCACAACAAAGTTACAAAATGTAAAGGAAATTCACCCCACATCCCTAGTAGACATTTGGGACAAATTGTGAACAAAAAAAAATTGCAAAAATTGTTTTTGACTGGTGTGGATAGGAACCTCCAAATGTGATGCAAATAGTCACCACATCCCTCTTGGGTGCATAAGGAAGTCCACAAAAACAGCCTTGCAGAATTGCATGTGGCATTTTTTTCTTCCTCCTGCAATATAAAGAGCCCGTGGAAGTTAATGCAGAAGAATCTTGTAATGAACTGTGGAAACTTATCTCCACTGTTATTTTTTAAATATAGACCTGCCAGGTCAGGATCATCCTAGGCACTGGGATTTGCAGGCCTAGGAGCTAAGGATGGCCTCTTTGAAATACCATGGAGATGGCTCCTAATGATATCATTAAGCATTATGTATTAAGCAGCAACTACGGTTGCTCAGAGTTTAATATTCAAATAAAAATACACATAGAAAAGTACATACATACATACATACAATCAAAGGATTTCTCTGCACAAATCAAAAAACCCTAGATTCATCTCAAATCCTGTACTAGTAAACTACATGTCACATAGAATCAAAGCATTGGAAGAGTCCCCAAGGACCATCCAGTACTACTCTATCCTCCCGCCATGCAGAAATATTCCCAAATGATGGCCATCCAGCCTGTGCTTAAAAACCTCCAGAGAAGGAGACTCCACTGACTCCAAGGCAACATATTCATCATCAAACAGTTCTTACCATCAGTAAGTTCTTCCTAATGTTTAGGTGGAATCTCTTTTCCTTCCACTTGAATCCATTGCTCCATATCCTGGTCTTTGGAACAGCAGAAAACAAGCTTGCCCCCTCCTCAATGTGACATGTCAACTTGTGACAAGAATCCAGATTTTTTTTTTGTCCTGAGTTTGCTCTGCTTTAAGCAGATATATTGCAGAGTTTCCAGGAAACTCCAGAGTATTCTGGGCACATGTGGTCAGCTGGGTTGGGCCCATTTTGTCCCAATGCACTGTCCAGATGGGCACCACTGCCACTTCTCTGTACTGATCAGCACAGGGCAAGGGATGGATTCTCCCTGAGCTACCACCAAACTGCATTATATGGCAATGTAGATGGGGCCCCAGTCTCCCATCTTTCAGAAGCTATTATTAATAAGGGTAGTATGAGCCGCGGTGGCGCAGTGGGTTAAAACCTTGAGCCAGCTGGACTGCTGACCTGAAGGTTGGGTTGCTGACCTGAAGATTGCCAGTTCGAATCTGCGAGATGGGGTGAACTCCCATCTGTCAGCTCTAGCTTGCGAGGACATGAGAGAAGCCTCCCAGCCGGATGGTAACCAATCTGGGCAACGTCTCTGTAGCCAATTCTCTCACACCAGAAGCTACTTGCAGTATGTTCTCAAGTCACTTCTGACACAATAAAAAATTGGGGTGGTGGTAACAATAATAGAGATATTTTTCTTATGTTTATATTAATGTCAGCATTGTTTGTAATAAAAACCAACTTTATTTAAGTGGTTAGTTACATTCTATTCTCCTGATGAAATATAACATGTAGTAAATGGCTTTGCATTCTTTAATCTGTTTCATTAAACTATCTTTTTCCAGAGAAGGTACATGAGTTATACATTTGATATCACTTAATAAAGAGTATCTACATTTTCATGGCATAAAAATTCTGTTAATTGATTGCCAGAAAATATAGCAATTTCCATAACCAACACATTACCTAGAGATGAGACGTCTTTGCAAGTGAACAGCTGTGCTTTTATTGTCTGAAGCTATGATCCCATCAAAAAAAGGTCTTACATTCAAGATGTTTACTCAATTTCCTTGGAGCAGATGGATTTTACTTGAGATGCTATTGATTTAGGCTGCAGACCTTCCCAAAAGGAAGAGTCTTTTTTATATGACATGTAGCACTGGCATTTGAAGGCGAGAGGATCAGAAATTTAACAGGCCATATAGAAATCACTCTGTTTGCTTAAAGCTCTTGCTTGTTATTTCTATGTATATACAGATCTAAGCTGTATCCACATGGCCAAATAAAAGATATTTACCTCAAACCTGCTGCAAGCAATCCATAAAATGCATGGCTGGTTCTGCAGCAGAATAACTGCTTCTAGCTATTAATCTGGCACAAGAAGAACCACAAGTTGTCAGAGTTTCCAAAAACCTCTAGCATGACCCTGGTGTCTTTAACAATGGGATCAGGTTAGATCTGGGAGGATCCCATGTGCACATATCAGAAAAATTCACTACGGTTTCAACAGCCAGAATCAGAGTCTTGCTGGTGACATTGCTTCTATTGACCCCATTGCGAAGTTCCCTGTTATGGCTTCACCAGAAGCAATGTCAGCATCAAGACTCTGGCAGGGAGTTGCTTTTTGCTGGCAAAATGGTGGCAGTGGGCTCTAGGAGGAGGACAAGGCACTGGTTCTGATGCACTAGATGCCCAGCTGGTTGTGTAGGGAGAGCCCTAGTGAGCTAGTGAACCATGGCAGTTAAAGTGGTGTCAAACTGAACTAATTTTACAGTATAGATGCACCCTTAGACTGTAATTTTCTCTCTTGAGAAAGGAGAGAAAGCAATGCCAGTTGGAAAAAGGGGAAGATGTGGCACTATGCTGAGCAAATCAGCCTAGTAGTCAAACGGGCCAGGGAGGTGAGTTGGAACAAGTTCTCCCATTCTTCCTCCAAGTGGAAATGGAAGGGTTTAGCTCTCCTCCTGCGTTCAAGACTCAACAGATGTTTACAAGCTCCCGGTAAGAATGCTACTCTTTCCCTCCAACTTCCCAGCACAGGGAGCTGTGCCCTGCAACTCAGCCAGGGACCCCAGGACAATTACACACTACTAGAAATACTGCAATTACTCTGCTTTAATGGCTTCATCCCATACAACCTTGGGATTTGTAGTTTGCAAAGGCACAAGAGCATTCCAGCTAAGAAATCCAAATATCCATGAACTGTGCCATGCCCTCCCATAGGGAACCATTGCTAAGTTGAACCACAGTGCCATAACTGTGTAGTGTGGCAGGATCTACAGTGACGTCCGTAAATATGGCCATCCCCTCTGATGTGCTGTGGCCGGTGCACTATGCCTTGCTCCTATGAGAAATATTTGTTCATCTTTTTATTTCTGCTAATTCCTTTCTCTGAGTGACTACAGAATGCTTTCTTGGCTGTCAAACGGCCCAGGTTATCAGACAACTACCTGCCTTAGCTCCAAAAAGAAGTTTCATCTGACAAGGATCCATGGGAAATGGATTTGCAGGGAATGTCCTCCTGGCATTACTTTCTAAGTTCGTGTATCTCTGTAATATAAAGTCTACCATTGCTGTATGTCCTCCAGTTATTGTGTGGCCATGTGCCTTCCACTCACCTGTTGATTTATGTGACCGAATGGATTTCATATGGTTTTCTTAGGCAAGGTATACTCAGAAGTGCTTTTGCCAGACCTTTCCTCTGAAATATATCCCACAGCACCTGGTATTAGTCACTAACCAGGGCCAACCGTACTTAGCTTCCAATATCAGACAGAATCTGATGTATTTAGGGTCTTAAAAGTGGAAAGGAGTTCTTCCCCTTTGGATCAGATAAGGCTATTCCCCTCTTGACCACTAGATAGCAGCCTTCTCTCAGGTTTGATCAAAGGTTCATGTATTTCTTCTTAAAATTGTATAGCTCATGGATGTGTCAATATATGGGGGGTTTTTTTTTCTCCTGTCGCATTTTTTGCCAAAAGCAGTGGTGCACAAGCAGAGTCATGTGTTTAGCAATGCCCTGCTCAAGCCTGAGATGCATGTGATGGTTGCTTAATGATATCTCTTATCTTAGCATACCAACTTTACTTTATTGTTGAGCTTTGAAACATGACCTTTTTTGATGGGCAGGGGGCTCCAAATTTTTAGAGCAGTGGTTCTCAACCTGTGGGTCCCCAGATGTTTTGGCCTACAACTCTCAGAAATCCCAGCCAGTTTACCAGCCCACAGGTTGAGAACCACTGTTTTAGAGAGCTGGTGGTGAACTGTTAGCACCAGCATAGTGTAGTGGATTTCAACTCTGGCGATGACCTTGGGCAAGCCACACTCTCTCAGCTCAGAGGAAGGCAAAGGCAAGCAATCTCTGAATAAATCTTGCCAAGAAAACTCTGTTGCAGGTTCTCCCTAGGGTTATCATAAGTGAGAAATGATATAAAGGGATGCAACATAATCATGGCTTAATATCCTAACTTACAGGCAAATATTAGAGAAGAGGATTTGACATGAAAAAGGAAATCTTTTTTAAAAATAGGACTTTTTTTTACTATAACTGCTGCAGAAATGGAAAGATGAAAGAAGGGCTCAAAGTCTTGCATATTTCCATCATAATAAAGCATGAGCTACAGCTAAAATGTATGGTGACAAATGAAGAAACAATGCTTTCCCTAAAGTCAGGCTAGAAGATAAGAACATCTATATAATACAGTTTATAGCAGTATGATACTTTAACTGTCTTGGCTCTCTCCTAGGAAATCCTAGTACAGAATATGTTGTCTGGAGATGTACTGGATATTCTCTGCTCTAAAACTGGTGCCATAATTCAAGGGGAATGGACTAGACTTCTCTAGGAGAGGATTCCAAGTACCTCATCAAACTATAAATCTCCAAGATTCTGTCCAAGGGAGCTTTGGCAATTCATGAGACATCAAACTATAATAGTCATGTCATGTATGTAGCTACATACAGAGACAGGGAAACTGATTAAGGTGAAAGAGCTCTTTTAAAAAGTTGTTTGAAATCTGGAAACTTTGGTGCTGTTGGGAGTGGAAAAGGTGTTTCCAGGATTCTGCTCCCAGGAGATGTTTCTCATTGCCTGCTGTTTCTAGATATCAAGAAAGTCCTCTTTCTTACTTTTCAAAATGTGGGGATCATAATATGTTCCAACAGAAAGGAAATCAAGGTCAGGATGAATTATTTTTCAGGTGTGGGTTTAGCATTAGATGAATTCCTGAGAACTCTTAGGGGGTCTCCTGTTGCCAAGGCAAATGATCCTGTTGAATGAAATGGCTGGGGCAATGGACATAATTGTCCCTGAGTTTCCCCTGTCATGGAGTGATGCCAAGCAAGCCCATAGATTGACGAGGGAGCTACTGGTGGTGAAACAAGCCACACAGAAACTAGAGTAACAATGCTTGAAGGCTCAACGCAAGCTCAGTCACCTATTGACTTACGGCAGACCTATTAATTTCACAGGAGTTTCTTAGGCAAGGAATACTCAGACATGGTTTTGACATTGCATTCCTCTGAAATACAGGCTTCAGCATTTGATATTCCTTGGTGATGCCTGTTTCAAGTATTAACCAGGTCTGATCATGCTTAGCTTCCAAGACCAAATAGTATTTGGTGCCTTCAGGGCATTTAGATGTGTTGTTGTTGTTGTTGTTGTAGAGATGAGACGTCTTCGCAAGTGAACAGCTGTGCTTTTATTGTCTGAAGCTATGATCCCATAAAAAAAGGTCTTACATTCAAGATGTTTACTCAATTTCCTTGGAGCAGATGGATTTTACTTGAGATGCTATTGATTTAGGTTGCAGACCTTCCCAAAATGAAGAGTCTTTTTATATGACATGTAGCACTCTGCTCAGAGGGAATTTACCTTTCTCTTCTTGTGAAGCTGAGAGAATGTGATTTGCCCAAGGATACGCAAAGGGTAGAACCGAGTGGGGATTCAAACCCTGGTTTCCACTCTATCAAGCTGGATCTCTTAGGTTTAGTGCTGTCAAATCCCCATCCCCCCCCCCCCCCCCCCCGCTATTTGGTGGAGGCTGTGCAATGTCATGTGAGTAACAGGAGTAAGATGTACCACACAGTGTGTTTGTTCTAGCCTAGGCTTTGTCAGCACATAATCATTATCTCTAGTTTTCAGTCTGACATCCCTAGTTAATATCACTAGGAGTTTAGCTATGTGAGGGAACAAAATGAGAGTTTGGCATCAACTTATAACATCAATAGAGCATTTAGAAATCCAGTTTAAACATCCAAAGCAGAGGAGCAGACAACATTCCCAAGATAATGCAAATACGGCATATATATAAGAAGTTCTTGGTGTGAGACATTTCAGAATTTCACCCTCTGTGGTGCTAGAAATTTGGGGAAAGATGGAAAATGATATTTGAAGGTCAGTATTGTTATGCTATGTAGTGGTATATTGGTTTGAGTGTTGGACTACAATTCCAAAGAACAAGGTCGATTCCCCACTCATCCATGGAAACCTTGGGTGACCTTGGGTGAATCATGCACTTTCATGCCCACAAAACCCTATGATCGTTCACCTTAGGGCCATTAAAACTATCTGAAGGCACACAACAACAACAACAACAGAAGTGCCTCCTTCCTGTAGCTATACCCTTGCATAACATGCCGTGGCATGGCTTTCCCCTGTCTTCTGTGGAAAAAGTCCTGCAGATGCCCATGCTTGCTTGGTTTCCCTTTCATTGCTAGAGATTGCATTTTGAGTCTGAAGGCTTCTCTTATCCCAAAACCCAGCAGTCCTCCAGCAGAGGGAGGTGTGATCTCATGGAAGCATCCCATGCGCTCTCAGCATTTTGCAAGCAAATCAGGCCACCTCCAGCAGGAAACGTGGTTTCCTCGTGATCTGGGGGCCTCCTGGGTTGCCCGTCCAATATGTGCTGCTGTTGCCTTGACACGCAGCCAGCATGTGCAGGCAAAGCGAATCTTATCTCTCAGTGCTCACGTAATAAAGCCAAAGCCGGTGACTCTTGCAGTCAATCAGGTGGTCAGGAATGAGGAATGACTTTAACAGGGAAGCTTTGTTGACATCTTGAGTTTCAACTTCTTTAATCAGTTTTTTATTTGTTTTCAGCTGATGCCTCAGGAGGAGAGATAGCGAAGACTCCAAATGCACACATGCGGACACACAAACAAGGAAAGTGGACACACACAAACATAATGTTTACTCCACTGCTTCAGTGGAATATGATTTCTCTTCAAAAGGATTTTGATAAGTGATTTTAAAACACTTCAATTTCTTCCTTGTACGTTGATGTGATTTGATCACTGTAATGCTAGTTTGAATGCAAAAAGCCAACTTTCTGAATTGGAGGACATGGAGCATGACTGTTTTTTCTCTGTATATCAGATTCAGAGGTGAAGTCTGAAAAAGATTCACGCTCACTTATATCTAGTGCTGGCATAATACATGCTGTTATTGTTGAGGATTTGAAGTGAATTCAGTTCTTTTTCACCCCCTGAAGACCCAAATCCAAGTTTCAAAGATGAAGTTTTCACCCTGTATTCTTCTGGGAAATGTGGGTTATTTTACATGTGTCTGCAGTGTAGGTCAGCTTAATGTTGAGCCAGGAGATCAATGAGGGTTATTTTACATGTGCCTGCATATAACAAGGTTTTGGGTGGGTGAGAGACAGGGTTTCAGGTGGGTGCGTGGCACATGTACATCCCCTGATCCTTCCCATCATGTGGCAGTACTTGTTTCCATTTTGCCGGAGTGGGATTGCCTTTTGAAAATACATTTGTGTGGATGTGGTCAACATTTTGTGCAGACAATTGCATATCCATTTTAACACACTTCTGTCTAACACCATTAAGTACTTGCTTAATATATAGAATGGTGAGTGCCCTATTGAGGCATGTATGTGCATGACCTGTAAATAAATGAATTTTGTATCACAAGCACACTGTGAACCTAGCTTCATTAGGCAGTTTTTACAGGTGATGGATTAGATATATTCATGGCAGGTATTTATTATGGCAATATATTACCATATCAGAGGGAGTTTGGCTCTCAGTACAAGTTAAAGCAAAGATTCCCAGAGGCCTTCAGCTAGCCTGACCTGTGTTCCCGCTGGCCTGGTGTTCTGGCCATTGTAATCCAAACAGACAGCATTTCCAAGGGCTAATATCAGTTGCCAAGATTGTGCACGTTTGCTGCTTGTTAATTTCTAGGCCACTGGTCGGCTACTGAGATACTCAGATACTGAGCCAGATAGCCTTGGGTCTGGCCCATTGCACCTCTTCTGACGGGGTCATCCCATACTATTATTACTCAGAGTATGCTTTTCAAGTTAAGCAAGTGTGGGAGCACATCCTCTTGCCACACTGGCTGGGAGTGTGGTGACCTTTACAGTGAGAGAAGCCTCCTTTGTAAACAATGTCAATGGAAACCAGCAGATGAGACCGAGATGATGAGGTGAGAATTAAATCAATCCTGAAGTCACTTGTCAAAACACTCGCTCAGGAACTCAAGTTTCCCTACCATTCAGAGCCTGCACACTTTTACATTACATATCACAGTCAAAATGTGAAGCTTGTTTCCAAAAGGTACCAAATCGATCTAAATAAATTTTA